>NC_140616.1:120000-132500 GCF_057381915.1 Diplotaxodon limnothrissa
TCACCAACGGTTAATACCAACAGAAATCGTTCCATGTGGACAAGATCTAGCTAAAGAAAAGAGCCCTCTCTGGGTTCACATCAGTACAGCAGGTCTGTGGGGGTGGGACCTGCATTAAAGTGCAGACTGGAGTAGGAGAGGGGCAGCTTCAAGACCAAAATGGACACCAGGGCTCGGAGTGTAACCTTCCTTCCCCTGTGTGAACCGTAGCTTATGTTAGCACACTTGCACTGACATTATTCTAGCTCATGGAAGTGGCTCAGTAATTTATTACTAGTGTCGATGCAAATCTTTTCAGCGTTTCTCACTCCAATGCACACTGTGAGCAACACGGTCACTGGAAAGTGTCGGCGTAATTGCTCTCAAACATGAGTTTTTGGCAGTACAAGGTTGGAAAACGGGTCATGCTGTTGGTACGATTGCCATCAAAAGCAACTATTTAGTAGTGAACGGTTTCTTTAAATGAGACAGATGCTCGTGGAGGAACTTCTGTTATTTTTACCGTGTTCAGTGTTGTTGGTACGCGCTTATTTGAAGTATTGACAGGGTGGAGCTAGCCGCTCCCTCCTGTCCCCCCGCAGCCTCTACTTTCATACTTTTAAACACAGACCTGCATTGTAAAGTTAATGCGATGTGGTGGGATCACGAATCCACCTCAAAAGATTATCTTCGGGGTTTCGTTTTTTTTTTTTTGTTTTTTTTTAATCCATCAATCGAATCAATATCAGTTGGAGTTTCAGATATATTTCTGGGTACGAGGAAGATTGTAAAGGTAATTTGAAATTTTATGTGCCTGGTATAGATCTGCACTGAGTATTTTACTAAAGCTGGGCATACACTGTGCGATTTCTTTCAGTCGCGTTATTCAGCTTGCGCTCAAACTGTGTGACTGAATCGCAGAGGTTAGAAATTCATAGGTCAGGATGCTCTGACGTGACCTTTAGCTTGGTAACATGAAGTGAGGTGTTAATCGCTTCTCAGGTATACTACACAATCCACGACACAGGATTAAGGCTAAACTCAGGCCGATCCCCAAGACGGTCGCACGAGTGAAAAATAGTCTCAAAATGGGCCAAAAATCACAGTGTATGCCCAGCTTTACACTTTTTTTTTTTTTTTGGACGGTTGAATTTTATTTAGAGCCTCTTCTCCTTATACGTAACACCAGCTGCCTGTAAACCTTTTGTTTAAGAAGGGTAGCCAGTCAAAAGAAAGTTGACTTACACCACGAGTTTGGGATTGAAAATGAACAGTGGGGCGCCAGTACCTCTTCTTTAGCTTTTCTTTTTTTTTTTTTTTTTGAAACGATGATTTATTGATTTTGTCAGAACAACACGAACAGCAACAAGTCAGCACAGCCAAGCACAAAAAAAATAAATAAATAAATAAATAAATAACAAAGCAAATGCAGGTATATGAGTTACCAGTACACACGCCTGGGACAGAGAGAGAGAGAGAGAGAGAGTGACACTTGCTGTGTATTTAAGAAACAAACGCTGAAAGAAACCAAACAGAATGACACAGGCAGAAAGACACTGTTTTATTTGTGGTAACCAATGATGCATTTCTTCTCCCCTTGTACAGGGCCTCTTGAAGCCATATGTGGACGAGCAGATGACACAGTGCTCCACAGGCCTGCTTCTGCTGCCTGCTCCTCTACCCACCTGCTGCAGAGGCTTCTGTGAAGGGAAACTGCTACATGTTATGTCACCAATCCCTGCCATGCTGCGTGTCTAACGACCCGGCAGGGCCTGCTGAGTACAGTGGTGGTGGACCCAGGCCCTCTGCACCTTCCTTTCTCCGATTGGGACCGTTTTGTCCCATCCTTTTTGGTCCGATTCGCCATATCTCCAGAACCGAAGAAGCCATCGGCGTGGCCTCTTCGCCACAGCGTCCGGCACCCACCAAAACCCCCACCTAGACACCAACCTAACCCCTAATTATTGCTAGTTATTTTAATTTTTACCTGTCGTCTTGTGTTCCAGTCGGTCGCAGCAGCAGTGTGTTACCAGTCGCCAATACTCTCCTCTTTAGTTTGAGAAGTCTCCTTTTGTATTAACTATGCTTTTCCAAAAACGTCTATCTTTGTGTACACGTTGAATGAATGTTAATGGGAGACCAGTTCTTTGGGGGGGTTTTTTTGGGTTTTTTTGTGGACAATCCTTGTCAGTGTTGGAGGAGGACTGTGAAGGACGACCGTTTTGCTCTCCCTGACATTTCGTATTAATGCTGGTCAAGAACAAAAATGAGAATGACACTGCTGGAAGTTATCACATCACTATAGATTCTTTTAATAAGCACTTTTTAAAACTTTATATATTTATAATGCAAGGTAGCTAATGAGTAGACATACTGAGTTTGTGGGTCTCGTCTTTATGACATGTTTAAAAAAAAAAAAAGAGAGAGAGAAAAAGATTTGACTGTTTGTCCTCAAACTTTCAGACTCTGCTTTTGTTTCGCCAGCCCCGATTTCTGAGTGAAGGTACGCGTTTCAGGATATTTCATTGAAATATTGCTCTAATATTTTCAGTTTAGTTCTGGCACAAGGCACACAACACAGACACACTGAGCTCGGCCTGAAGAAGGCGAAGGAACGCCGAAACGTCGCGAAGAGCTCAGTAGATGCGCGTAAACCCAAGATGGGCAATTTTTTGAACTGGGGCAGGGGTACCACCATCCTGTCCCACGGTGGAGAGTGCATCTCAAGGAACCGGCGATTGCTGGTTCCCTGATCTTTTTTCAACACCCTAACCCTTTACCACAGACGTGGAGTCAGGACCCGCTGTTCACTTTCAGTCAGTACACTGAAAATGAGTTTCATCAGACTAACCACAAATGTACGACAGTCAAGAACTTCTGCAGCTCTGAGCCAAGTTTCCTAAACACTCTGCAGTATGAGGAGGACGAGTTCTTTAGAAAACTGATAGCTGCAGAAGGACAAACCTCAACTCAAAAATCTTTAAAACGCCTTCATTCTTCTCATATGATTAATGAGAAGGAAAACGGGACACCACTGTCTTATAATTCCCCAGGAACAAACTCCTCTTTCTCTCATTTCAGACCTGTTTCAAATCATAAGCAGACACAACCAAAAACCGGCTCACCTAATCAAACCAAATCCTAACTTTAAGCCACTATCCAGTCCTGTCCCCCTTCTCTCCTCATACCGGTACCCACAGTTCAGACCCCACCTCAGGCCCCTTACTGCCTGAGGAGGGGTCTGAAGTATTTTCCAGCCTTATAAAGAAAGGGAAGACTGAAGTGGCAGACTGTCATGAAAAAAGCGAGCATCTCCTCCTTGCACTGCTTACAGTCAAATGACAAAATATGTGAACTCTTTTTAAACAGGAAAAAGGAAGAAATTGTACACCAGAGGGGGCAAGAAGGAGAAAACTTGAATATAAACTCAAAAGAAAAACCGCTGTTCCTTCCCTCCCCCAGAAGGCAGTAGAATATCATCATGTTAAATGCCACTTTTGGGGGGGGGGGGGTAAAATTACTTGACAAATGTGTTTCTCTTTTTTGTTATTTCGTCCCTCTTTGTTACAGCTACAGGAGGACAATAAACAGAAGAAGGAGAGCGGCACCAAAGAGGCGAAAAAACGAAAGAGCGCACCACCTCCTGACACCACATCCACAAAGAAGTCAAAATGTACCTCCAGTGCTGAGGGGGACGACAAGGAGGTTTTTCTCCTCCCTGTTCGTGGGCGTGAGCGTTACGAGATGTTGAAGAAGATCAATGACGGTTTGGAGCTGCTTGACAAGGACAGCAAAAGCAAGTCAAAGGTCTCAGTGAAGCATGAGGTTCCCGTGCCCTCCAGTGGAAAGAGGCTGCTCCAGAGAGGAGAGAGGAGTGACAGCGACTAAGATGCCCATCACCTCAATTTCGAAAACAAATGTCACCTTTTTGTCTAAGCCTTTAGGATTATTTCAGGTTTTAAATGCCCATTTAAAAACCAAAATGCCATCCTGCCTCAGTTAAAACGGTTCCTGAAACTGTACTGCCTGATTAGTCACTGCACTGACATACTGTTGTGTTCAGTTATGTTTTTCTTTTCTTTTAAAAAAAAACAAAAAAAACAACAACCCTATGTTCCTAATTGGGTTAGAGCCGTTCAGCATGGTTTGAGTGAGATTAAGAATGATCCTTGTCATAACGAGTCACTGCCGTTTATTTAAATAAAGTTCAAAGCTAGGCTTGCAAAACTTGAATGGAATTTGCCTCTGATGTTGCTGTATTACTGTGCTACAGTCCTGTCGCACCATGTCATTTTTAAAAAAAGAAATGTATATATTTTGCATGATTGTCTGGGAAATGCAACCACCTCTGCGCAACCTTGATTCATATGCAATATGTAATCATGTTTGTGTAACATGAAAGAAAAAAGAGAAAAAATGATAAATGCAAAGACTGGTAACAGCGCTAAGAACCATAAAGCAAGAGAATTTTTAAAAAACTGTGAGAAATAAACTACACTGTAAAAAAAATAACCCTATTCAAATTAAAAAAAATGATGTCCAGTTGTCACATCCAAAATATTTGGCTTTATAGAATCAAAATTGAGTCACTTGATATGACCTGATACTTTTATGTTGATATAAACAATATTACTAGACTTGACTGAAACTTTAAATTTTGCATTGATCCAAATTGATTTTTTTACATAGAACCATATTTTAATTATTGAACCAAGCTAATATATTGAAATTTAACCAACCTAATGTATTCACATCGAACCAAATTAACATGAACTAATATGTTTGTGTTGAAGCCAGGTAATTGATTTACATATATTCAAACTATATTTTTTACATTTCATTTCAGTTCAAAAATGCTCTGCATTTCCTATAAAAAACAAGACAGTTGGCCAACCAATTATTTCAAAATTATTTATTGTTCCAAACCATTTTAACTATAATCAATAGAGAGGATTAGTAATATACAGATTTAGTGCTACGGCAGAAATGATTAGAGAAATGTTTGTTTTATAAAACCTGCAATCTTTTGAAAACCAGTATAAAACCTGCAACCTGTCTAAAACTGGCATAAAACCATTATAAAAACTCTTTTTAAACCAATTTGCAAGTACTCAAAAATGTTTATATGTGCACTGTGCTTGTACAATGTAAAAAAAAAAAAATCTACACATGTATCAATGAAATCAACTTAAATCTCCCTTTCAAATGGGTGTTCTTATAAATTTTGAATGTAGAATACCACTGCAGGCCAACCAAGCAAAATAACCAAGCACACATGCACATGCATGTGCACATACACATGCACACATGCATGCAAACACACTACTGTGCAGTGTTAAGTTCACAATTAAGTTTGCGAATCTTAGAGGTCATCTTGTTAAAGTCAAGCTCCATCATAATCTTTTGAAGAGCCTCAAAGGTGAACCTGAATCCTCGTGGATATTCCATATTAAGAGCATAACAGAGTCCAAAGACCATTGCCACTCCAGCTGCCACAGAAGGCAACTCATTCAGGACTTCCACACCATCAATGATTATCCCGATGTCTCGAGGCTGATGTAGGAGGCTTGAGTTGTCCCTGAAGACGAAGAGTGCCATGGTGGTACTCTGCAGCTCTTCCTCAGCTTCATCTTTCTGGGATATCTTGAGGTAAAATATGGAACAAAATGTACAAGTGAAGAACTGAAGTCTGGCACACCTGATAAATCTTTGACCATAATAAACTACTATTTTGATAGTTGTTTGGTCACAGACTATTAGAACAATTATTTGACTAATCAGATTGTGAATTGCATAATCATTAAATTAAATCAATGGTGGAACATTTTCATAAATGTTCCACAAAGCCCAAGAAAAAAAAAAGAAAACAATACAGAACCCTAAGATATTAACTTGATGAGTTGATTAATCGTTGCTGTCCTACATTAATCACTGCATTTAATAGCAGAGTTGTCAAATTTACATCAAGAGACTGCATCTCATGTAGAGACAGAACAGATATGGACATACCATGTATTCTTTTATCAAGTCCTCAACACATCAGCAAGGTGAATGAGAGGATAATGAGGGAGAGTCTAGATTATTATGAAATGTTTAAAAAGGATGTGCAGTGTAAATGCAAAATGATACCTGTTCAGATTAAATGAAAATGTATGCTTCAGCCATGGAATGGATGGAGCGATCTGTGGTTCTGAAAGCATACAGAAAAAAAAGAATAATGTTACTTCTCTATAAAACACATTACATAGAAAAACCAAGAAATACGTAACATGACATACCAAACAGTCTACAGACCAGCCATTAGCGACTAAGTTTGGCATAGGGTCAATTTTTTGCTGTTAAAATTAAAATTTCTTCAGAAAATGCACATTTTTCCGAGCTGCGCCTGAAAGTCAATTGAAGGAATTAGTCTTATGTCATTGATCTTATATGCTGGCTTGTTATTTCTGTCTCTAAATCATGCACATTAATAATTATCTTTTGCGCTCGGTGTACACACACATAACACACAGATATTTATATGAAGAGAGACAAACGTGCGCGCACAAACACAAGCTTGTGTCTAGAAACCGCGAGCTGACCAGAAAAATTCAAACGAAGCGGAGCACGGAGTTATACTATGAATGTTATGAACTATGAACTTATGCTAGCTAGCTTTATCCACCACCGATGCATCGTGGTAACGCTAGCTAGTTAGGCAAAAAGCCGTTTTTTACCAGTATACTAACTTGTATTCCCGACTGTGATGGTCGGTTTCTGGTAACCAGTTCTAACGTTGCGCAGGATAGCTAGCTAGCTTATAGCTAGCAGCTACAATCATGCAAAAATTAGGGGTGGCTGTCGACCCAGCTTAAATGGGGTTATTTTCTGCGATTTTGGCAATACAAATTATAAAAGCTTTTGTAACACACTTGGCTTTACTTACGTTTATTTTCAGATGAAATTAATCAAAGATGTGACATGATGTTTCCAGCAGCCATGCAGAATAAAAATGGGTCCCGGTCTATTTCTGGTGGGCGTGTTCAAGTGCAAATCACTTTGACTCAAATTAAAGATATTATCTGTTCAACATGAAAAGAAATATATGTTTTGAGAGAAATCAAAAACTTTGCGTTGCGATGTTCACAATCCTGTACTGACACTATGGGCACATTTTTAGAAATCTATTTAATTCCACAGAAAGGTTAGCCACTTTAGTGTTTCACTTGTGACCTATTTATAGCTCACTGAAGATGCAACAATGTTCGGAGATAGAGAGAAAAAAAAAAAGAACTTTGGTGCAGGTGCAGGTGCAGTCTTTATGTAGCTTTCTGGTGACCTTAAAAGAACCTTTACGAAGCCCGTTGACAGGCCTTTAGTCGAATGATCGGTTGGTTGATTGATAACAGAAAAAAAGGACACATAAGATGGACATAAAGGACTGAAAACACCAAGAGCAAATATTGCATCGCACTCATTTATGTAGTTTATTTTTAGATTAGATAATTTTGGAAAATAACGCAGCAAAATAAATAATAAGAGCCGGGATGTGCAGACTATTTAGCACTGAAAAAACTCCGTCCATGTGAACAGAATCAGGTGTTACCTTACCTGTTGATTAAATATCAAGACTATTTAGCAATAAGCTTACTTTAAAGGCTCGTAATAGGTGAACTGTCTTGGTATAGTTGAGTCACGCAGAGTTCATGGTCCATGTTGTGTTACTTGTTGTTTGTGTGTGTGTGTGTCACCCGATGACCCCTGGCGCCGGAGCGTCTAGACTACATTAGAGATGTGTCACAGCAAAGAGCCGCACCTGCGCTCAAAGAGAGCACATACATAGAGGTGAGATGAGGATAAATGGATAGATGCGGTCCTTTTTCGAAGCTGAGCGCACAGTTGTATTTCCTGCACAATCACACACGAAGTGAGGCTGTGTTTATGCCGGTTATACCATGAATATACACCCTGCAGGCACCACTTGTTTGTCAAACTGTTTATGAAGCAAAAGTCACATTTCTGTTTATTTACAAAGCAAAAAGAAGGGGGGGAAAGAGGCGTAGGAGGGGGTGGAGCGTGCGCACTAGCATACCGGCGACGGCTGTTTCCTTTCACTAAAAGGAAAAAAATAATAAAATGTGTACTTCACGTTACGGTTGAAACTGGGGTTTTTTTTGTGTTTTTTTAATTTTTATTTTATAGAAACAATTTTTGCTCATAACCAATTGACAGGGGATTTCTTAAAATCACCCCGCAGTTCTTCAGCTGAGACACCTGAGTTAGAAAACACAAACACTGCAGCTGTCTTTGTACAAACTTGTACAAACTCTGTTTTGACCTTGTATACTGTATTTCCCCAGCCCCTCTATTTTGAAACTAAAACTATTGAACCTTAATTCAATTTCTCACTTCACATAATCGTTTCACTTTTGCCTTGAAGTGTTACTTTTAATTTAATTTAATTATTTTTTTATGACGCATGTTCTCTGGTGAGTTCAGGTACATCTGTAACTTCAAGTGGAAGAGTTGCATGTGAGTTAAAAATTTTCTATAATACCAAAAAAAAAAAAAAAAAGACAAAATACTGACGTTTTTGTCGAATAATCTGTCTGACATGAGGGATAATATAGCATTTGCATTTTAACTAAAAGACTCGCGCACTGACACTATGGGCACATTTTTAGAAATCTATTTAATTCCACAGAAAGGTTAGCCACTTTAGTGTTTCACTTGTGACCTATGAAGTACCCCCGAAATTGTATCATATTAAACAACAACAACAACAATAACAACAACAATAAACACTCGAGGACTTTAAAGAGTTTAATTTTTACCGAGGTTTGAGAGCGCTCACCCCGGCTCGGGGCTGCACAGATGTGATGGATGAGGGCTCCTTGCTGCAGACTGCAGCGGAGTGTTTGACAGTCAAACTTGAAAAAGTCTTTGGAACTGAAACGGTCTCTGCCAACACGAACACATACCCCAAACAGTTCGGTAAATATGTACAGTTTCTCGCAGCTTCAGTTTTCAGCAGCTACCAGAACTTGCCTACCGTCTGCATCCTCCCAGCAGCCTCGCACTTCATCTGCGGGCAGTACTTGCGTGTGTGAGCGCTGTCACCGGTGGCTTCGCAGATCGGGCAAGTGTAGTTCCGGAGGACGGGGCAGAAAACTTTCCCGTCGTCTGATTTGAGCTTGTGAGATAGGTACACCCTCGGAGTCTCCCCGTTCTGCTTGCATAAGCGGCAGTAGTCCGAGGATGAGGCGCTGCTGCTGGTGTCCGACGCGCTGCTGGTCGGACTGGACTGTGATGAGTTTTTGGAGGATTTCTTCCCCCGAGTGGAAGTGTGGACCTTACTCCAAGGGGGCGCTTGTCCCTTCTTTGGACGCTCGGTGTCTCGGTTATCAACCTCACGGTTGCTGCACAGTTTCTCGAACACTTGGCTCAGATTCATGTAGTCGTGCCACATGTTAAAGCTGTCCCCACCAGTGAGGATCGCGCTGTGGACCTCCAGTCGTCTCGGCATTGTGGTCATTTTTTGGCAGAAGTAAAACTGAGAGTGTGTTTGGAGCGCCTCATATTTATAGCTCACTGAAGATGGTTTTAAAATGCAACAATGTTCGGAGATAGAGAGAAAAAAAAAAAGAACTTTGGTGCAGGTGCAGGTGCAGTCTTTTATGTAGCTTTCTGGTGACCTTAAAAGAACCTTTACGAAGCCCGTTGACAGGCCTTTAGTCGAATGATCGGTTGGTTGATTGATAACAGAAAAAAAGGACACATAAGATGGACATAAAGGACTGAAAACACCAAGAGCAAAATATTGCATCGCACTCATTTATGTAGTTTATTTTTAGATTAGATAATTTTGCAAAATAACGCAGCAAAATAAATAATAAGAGCCGGGATGTGCAGACTATTTAGCACTGAAAAAACTCCGTCCATGTGAACAGAATCAGGTGTTACCTTACCTGTTGATTAAATATCAAGACTATTTAGCAATAAGCTTACTTTAAAGGCTCGTAATAGGTGAACTGTCTTGGTATAGTTGAGTCACGCAGAGTTCATGGTCCATGTTGTGTTACTTGTTGTTTGTGTGTGTGTGTGTCACCCGATGACCCCTGGCGCCGGAGCGTCTAGACTACATTAGAGATGTGTCACAGCAAAGAGCCGCACCTGCGCTCAAAGAGAGCACATACATAGAGGTGAGATGAGGATAAATGGATAGATGCGGTCCTTTTTCGAAGCTGAGCGCACAGTTGTATTTCCTGCACAATCACACACGAAGTGAGGCTGTGTTTATGCCGGTTATACCATGAATATACACCCTGCAGGCACCACTTGTTTGTCAAACTGTTTATGAAGCAAAAGTCACATTTCTGTTTATTTACAAAGCAAAAAGAAGGGGGGGAAAGAGGCGTAGGAGGGGGTGGAGCGTGCGCACTAGCATACCGGCGACGGCTGTTTCCTTTCACTAAAAGGAAAAAAATAATAAAATGTGTACTTCACGTTACGGTTGAAACTGGGTTTTTTTTTTTTTTGTTTTTTTAATTTTTATTTTATAGAAACAATTTTTGCTCATAACCAATTGACAGGGGATTTCTTAAAATCACCCCGCAGTTCTTCAGCTGAGACACCTGAGTTAGAAAACACAAACACTGCAGCTGTCTTTAACTCGCGAGGGCAGTCATGGACGCAAGACCTGCGTCTCATCACTGCTGCTTTGTGAATGTCTGTCTGTGAAAAGCGCTTAATAAATAAAGTTTACTTACTTACTTACTTACTTACTTACTGAGCCTGCAGTTCAGAAATTTAACCATTAGATGGAGTCATTGCCAAAGCAATGACTCCATCTAATTGCTATGACTTTTGGTGTTTATTTTGGACCTTAACTCGCCCCACAGTTTTGAGACAAGGTTCACATATGATATATCATTGTGTGCGGCTGGAGCTGGAATGAGTTGCTATGACTTTTGGTGTTTATTACTTCTATAGTTTTTTAAATATGAATATTTTAATGAAAGTTTTTTCCCATTGAAATGAATGGAGAACAAGAAAACTTCATTTGTGGTGTGCTGGCTCACTCTAGTGGTATGTCGGGAGTAATGGAGGCGGCCGCTGTGTCCCTGTGGTTGGCCTACTTGTCAGATATCGACAAATCCTACACTACAGACCAGTTGACAGCGTGCAATAACCCAGCCGATTCATTCGTCTTTACACTACCTCACAATCGACTAAACGGTGAGTTATTTGTTTGTTTTGTTTTCTCACAATTAATGTAAAGCCAAGGTATATATCAACGGCGCGCGCAGCGGAAGTATGGCATTATAGCGGATTATAATGGGGGACGCTTTTATTTTGTATAACTACCGGAAGTAGTTCCTGTGTACTGAGCTAGCTGGGTAGCTAGCGCCGCGTCGCTTAAAAAGCAGCCGGGCTTGTCTTAAACTTAAGAGGCTGACACTCGCTAAACCACCCGATCGCTCGCCAAGCGACAGACGTCCATGTGTTCAACAACAGACACACGTCATTCCCCTTCGTGGTCTAAACCAATCAGAGATAGTCGGGGCGGGACCTCTGTCCGTGGTCGAGCTGAAAGTGGAGGTGGATAGAGACGGGTGAGTAGCTTGAATGAAGCGATATCGATTCATTAAATCCTGAATTGAATGAATATAAATGTGTTTTACCAGAAACGCCAGAATCTCAGGTTAAAGCTGACAAAACTATTTCAACAACAACCAGCAAATGAGAGCAGGAAACGCATTCCACACGAAGACGTAAACAGAGCGGACCGACGCATCAGAATTAGCTTAGTCGGCGTGGGGGCTAATATCATCCTTAATTCCTTCTTACTTTTGCTGTTTTGCTTCCAACACGATAAAACCCACAGCTGTGAGTGAACTGTGAGAGAAACTTCAAGAAAAGTTTCCCATCTCAAACATGTGTTTTCTGCATTACTCATTCGCTTATTACCCATCAGTCTACCGTTGTTTACAGCGCTGGCGGCCGCTGTCTTTTCTTTCCTTTGTAAATGACGTCGGATAATAAAGCTTAATTTCTGCTGTTTAATACTGAAGAAATGTAAACTTTTTCAAATTAGGTATAATTGCAGAATATTTTTAAGGTTATCTGCTATAAAATCCATGCCAGGAAAATCGCCTTTATGTTTTTATTTTTTTATTTTTTTATTCTCAGTTACTTTGACACAACGGCATGTGCTGTGATGGTCACATCTCTGATAAAGTTTAGTGTCAGTACTGATAAATGATCAGAATTATAAGATCTCTCACTTTCTGAGTAAAAATTGCACCAAATCGAATCTGGATTATGTGGATTATAGAAATCAGTGATGATACACAGTGTGTGTGTGTGTGTGTGTGTGTGTGTGTGTGTGTGTGTGTGTGTGTGTGCTTTGGTGTGTGTGCTTTGGTGTGTGTGTGTGTGTGTGACAGAGAGAGAGAGAGAGAGAGTGACACTTGCTGTGTATTTAAGAAACAAACGCTCAAAGAAACCAAACAGAATGACACAGGCAGAAAGACACTGTT
>NC_140616.1:150000-162500 GCF_057381915.1 Diplotaxodon limnothrissa
ACACAAGTCGATTTGTACCGCATTGAGTTGCAAAGCAGCTGACCAGCTTGTGTGTGTGTGTGTGTGTCTCTTTTTTTTTTTTTTTTTTTTTTTAAAAACAGCTAGTTTATCTTTTTTTTCCATTTATCCCCCCCCCCCCCCCCCCCCACAAAAGAAGCTTCAAAATGAAAGGCTTTCTCTTTGAAATGCAATCAGAAGAAATAACACCTTCCTCATGTTTTAACACTGATAAATACAGATTATCTATTAATCAAATGTGATCAGAGGAGAGGCTGCAGATAGGTGGAAGGTGGTGTGAAGAGAAGAAAACAAAAAGGAAGAAAAACATCATCACCAACGGTTAATACCAACAGAAATCGTTCCATGTGGACAAGATCTAGCTAAAGAAAAGAGCCCTCTCTGGGTTCACATCAGTACAGCAGGTCTGTGGGGGTGGGACCTGCATTAAAGTGCAGACTGGAGTAGGAGAGGGGCAGCTTCAAGACCAAAATGGACACCAGGGCTCGGAGTGTAACCTTCCTTCCCCTGTGTGAACCGTAGCTTATGTTAGCACACTTGCACTGACATTATTCTAGCTCATGGAAGTGGCTCAGTAATTTATTACTAGTGTCGATGCAAATCTTTTCAGCGTTTCTCACTCCAATGCACACTGTGAGCAACACGGTCACTGGAAAGTGTCGGCGTAATTGCTCTCAAACATGAGTTTTTGGCAGTACAAGGTTGGAAAACGGGTCATGCTGTTGGTACGATTGCCATCAAAAGCAACTATTTAGTAGTGAACGGTTTCTTTAAATGAGACAGATGCTCGTGGAGGAACTTCTGTTATTTTTACCGTGTTCAGTGTTGTTGGTACGCGCTTATTTGAAGTATTGACAGGGTGGAGCTAGCCGCTCCCTCCTGTCCCCCCGCAGCCTCTACTTTCATACTTTTAAACACAGACCTGCATTGTAAAGTTAATGCGATGTGGTGGGATCACGAATCCACCTCAAAAGATTATCTTCGGGGTTTCGTTTTTTTTTTTTTGTTTTTTTTTAATCCATCAATCGAATCAATATCAGTTGGAGTTTCAGATATATTTCTGGGTACGAGGAAGATTGTAAAGGTAATTTGAAATTTTATGTGCCTGGTATAGATCTGCACTGAGTATTTTACTAAAGCTGGGCATACACTGTGCGATTTCTTTCAGTCGCGTTATTCAGCTTGCGCTCAAACTGTGTGACTGAATCGCAGAGGTTAGAAATTCATAGGTCAGGATGCTCTGACGTGACCTTTAGCTTGGTAACATGAAGTGAGGTGTTAATCGCTTCTCAGGTATACTACACAATCCACGACACAGGATTAAGGCTAAACTCAGGCCGATCCCCAAGACGGTCGCACGAGTGAAAAATAGTCTCAAAATGGGCCAAAAATCACAGTGTATGCCCAGCTTTACACTTTTTTTTTTTTTTTGGACGGTTGAATTTTATTTAGAGCCTCTTCTCCTTATACGTAACACCAGCTGCCTGTAAACCTTTTGTTTAAGAAGGGTAGCCAGTCAAAAGAAAGTTGACTTACACCACGAGTTTGGGATTGAAAATGAACAGTGGGGCGCCAGTACCTCTTCTTTAGCTTTTCTTTTTTTTTTTTTTTTTGAAACGATGATTTATTGATTTTGTCAGAACAACACGAACAGCAACAAGTCAGCACAGCCAAGCACAAAAAAAATAAATAAATAAATAAATAAATAACAAAGCAAATGCAGGTATATGAGTTACCAGTACACACGCCTGGGACAGAGAGAGAGAGAGAGAGAGAGTGACACTTGCTGTGTATTTAAGAAACAAACGCTGAAAGAAACCAAACAGAATGACACAGGCAGAAAGACACTGTTTTATTTGTGGTAACCAATGATGCATTTCTTCTCCCCTTGTACAGGGCCTCTTGAAGCCATATGTGGACGAGCAGATGACACAGTGCTCCACAGGCCTGCTTCTGCTGCCTGCTCCTCTACCCACCTGCTGCAGAGGCTTCTGTGAAGGGAAACTGCTACATGTTATGTCACCAATCCCTGCCATGCTGCGTGTCTAACGACCCGGCAGGGCCTGCTGAGTACAGTGGTGGTGGACCCAGGCCCTCTGCACCTTCCTTTCTCCGATTGGGACCGTTTTGTCCCATCCTTTTTGGTCCGATTCGCCATATCTCCAGAACCGAAGAAGCCATCGGCGTGGCCTCTTCGCCACAGCGTCCGGCACCCACCAAAACCCCCACCTAGACACCAACCTAACCCCTAATTATTGCTAGTTATTTTAATTTTTACCTGTCGTCTTGTGTTCCAGTCGGTCGCAGCAGCAGTGTGTTACCAGTCGCCAATACTCTCCTCTTTAGTTTGAGAAGTCTCCTTTTGTATTAACTATGCTTTTCCAAAAACGTCTATCTTTGTGTACACGTTGAATGAATGTTAATGGGAGACCAGTTCTTTGGGGGGGTTTTTTTGGGTTTTTTTGTGGACAATCCTTGTCAGTGTTGGAGGAGGACTGTGAAGGACGACCGTTTTGCTCTCCCTGACATTTCGTATTAATGCTGGTCAAGAACAAAAATGAGAATGACACTGCTGGAAGTTATCACATCACTATAGATTCTTTTAATAAGCACTTTTTAAAACTTTATATATTTATAATGCAAGGTAGCTAATGAGTAGACATACTGAGTTTGTGGGTCTCGTCTTTATGACATGTTTAAAAAAAAAAAAAGAGAGAGAGAAAAAGATTTGACTGTTTGTCCTCAAACTTTCAGACTCTGCTTTTGTTTCGCCAGCCCCGATTTCTGAGTGAAGGTACGCGTTTCAGGATATTTCATTGAAATATTGCTCTAATATTTTCAGTTTAGTTCTGGCACAAGGCACACAACACAGACACACTGAGCTCGGCCTGAAGAAGGCGAAGGAACGCCGAAACGTCGCGAAGAGCTCAGTAGATGCGCGTAAACCCAAGATGGGCAATTTTTTGAACTGGGGCAGGGGTACCACCATCCTGTCCCACGGTGGAGAGTGCATCTCAAGGAACCGGCGATTGCTGGTTCCCTGATCTTTTTTCAACACCCTAACCCTTTACCACAGACGTGGAGTCAGGACCCGCTGTTCACTTTCAGTCAGTACACTGAAAATGAGTTTCATCAGACTAACCACAAATGTACGACAGTCAAGAACTTCTGCAGCTCTGAGCCAAGTTTCCTAAACACTCTGCAGTATGAGGAGGACGAGTTCTTTAGAAAACTGATAGCTGCAGAAGGACAAACCTCAACTCAAAAATCTTTAAAACGCCTTCATTCTTCTCATATGATTAATGAGAAGGAAAACGGGACACCACTGTCTTATAATTCCCCAGGAACAAACTCCTCTTTCTCTCATTTCAGACCTGTTTCAAATCATAAGCAGACACAACCAAAAACCGGCTCACCTAATCAAACCAAATCCTAACTTTAAGCCACTATCCAGTCCTGTCCCCCTTCTCTCCTCATACCGGTACCCACAGTTCAGACCCCACCTCAGGCCCCTTACTGCCTGAGGAGGGGTCTGAAGTATTTTCCAGCCTTATAAAGAAAGGGAAGACTGAAGTGGCAGACTGTCATGAAAAAAGCGAGCATCTCCTCCTTGCACTGCTTACAGTCAAATGACAAAATATGTGAACTCTTTTTAAACAGGAAAAAGGAAGAAATTGTACACCAGAGGGGGCAAGAAGGAGAAAACTTGAATATAAACTCAAAAGAAAAACCGCTGTTCCTTCCCTCCCCCAGAAGGCAGTAGAATATCATCATGTTAAATGCCACTTTTGGGGGGGGGGGGGTAAAATTACTTGACAAATGTGTTTCTCTTTTTTGTTATTTCGTCCCTCTTTGTTACAGCTACAGGAGGACAATAAACAGAAGAAGGAGAGCGGCACCAAAGAGGCGAAAAAACGAAAGAGCGCACCACCTCCTGACACCACATCCACAAAGAAGTCAAAATGTACCTCCAGTGCTGAGGGGGACGACAAGGAGGTTTTTCTCCTCCCTGTTCGTGGGCGTGAGCGTTACGAGATGTTGAAGAAGATCAATGACGGTTTGGAGCTGCTTGACAAGGACAGCAAAAGCAAGTCAAAGGTCTCAGTGAAGCATGAGGTTCCCGTGCCCTCCAGTGGAAAGAGGCTGCTCCAGAGAGGAGAGAGGAGTGACAGCGACTAAGATGCCCATCACCTCAATTTCGAAAACAAATGTCACCTTTTTGTCTAAGCCTTTAGGATTATTTCAGGTTTTAAATGCCCATTTAAAAACCAAAATGCCATCCTGCCTCAGTTAAAACGGTTCCTGAAACTGTACTGCCTGATTAGTCACTGCACTGACATACTGTTGTGTTCAGTTATGTTTTTCTTTTCTTTTAAAAAAAAACAAAAAAAACAACAACCCTATGTTCCTAATTGGGTTAGAGCCGTTCAGCATGGTTTGAGTGAGATTAAGAATGATCCTTGTCATAACGAGTCACTGCCGTTTATTTAAATAAAGTTCAAAGCTAGGCTTGCAAAACTTGAATGGAATTTGCCTCTGATGTTGCTGTATTACTGTGCTACAGTCCTGTCGCACCATGTCATTTTTAAAAAAAGAAATGTATATATTTTGCATGATTGTCTGGGAAATGCAACCACCTCTGCGCAACCTTGATTCATATGCAATATGTAATCATGTTTGTGTAACATGAAAGAAAAAAGAGAAAAAATGATAAATGCAAAGACTGGTAACAGCGCTAAGAACCATAAAGCAAGAGAATTTTTAAAAAACTGTGAGAAATAAACTACACTGTAAAAAAAATAACCCTATTCAAATTAAAAAAAATGATGTCCAGTTGTCACATCCAAAATATTTGGCTTTATAGAATCAAAATTGAGTCACTTGATATGACCTGATACTTTTATGTTGATATAAACAATATTACTAGACTTGACTGAAACTTTAAATTTTGCATTGATCCAAATTGATTTTTTTACATAGAACCATATTTTAATTATTGAACCAAGCTAATATATTGAAATTTAACCAACCTAATGTATTCACATCGAACCAAATTAACATGAACTAATATGTTTGTGTTGAAGCCAGGTAATTGATTTACATATATTCAAACTATATTTTTTACATTTCATTTCAGTTCAAAAATGCTCTGCATTTCCTATAAAAAACAAGACAGTTGGCCAACCAATTATTTCAAAATTATTTATTGTTCCAAACCATTTTAACTATAATCAATAGAGAGGATTAGTAATATACAGATTTAGTGCTACGGCAGAAATGATTAGAGAAATGTTTGTTTTATAAAACCTGCAATCTTTTGAAAACCAGTATAAAACCTGCAACCTGTCTAAAACTGGCATAAAACCATTATAAAAACTCTTTTTAAACCAATTTGCAAGTACTCAAAAATGTTTATATGTGCACTGTGCTTGTACAATGTAAAAAAAAAAAAATCTACACATGTATCAATGAAATCAACTTAAATCTCCCTTTCAAATGGGTGTTCTTATAAATTTTGAATGTAGAATACCACTGCAGGCCAACCAAGCAAAATAACCAAGCACACATGCACATGCATGTGCACATACACATGCACACATGCATGCAAACACACTACTGTGCAGTGTTAAGTTCACAATTAAGTTTGCGAATCTTAGAGGTCATCTTGTTAAAGTCAAGCTCCATCATAATCTTTTGAAGAGCCTCAAAGGTGAACCTGAATCCTCGTGGATATTCCATATTAAGAGCATAACAGAGTCCAAAGACCATTGCCACTCCAGCTGCCACAGAAGGCAACTCATTCAGGACTTCCACACCATCAATGATTATCCCGATGTCTCGAGGCTGATGTAGGAGGCTTGAGTTGTCCCTGAAGACGAAGAGTGCCATGGTGGTACTCTGCAGCTCTTCCTCAGCTTCATCTTTCTGGGATATCTTGAGGTAAAATATGGAACAAAATGTACAAGTGAAGAACTGAAGTCTGGCACACCTGATAAATCTTTGACCATAATAAACTACTATTTTGATAGTTGTTTGGTCACAGACTATTAGAACAATTATTTGACTAATCAGATTGTGAATTGCATAATCATTAAATTAAATCAATGGTGGAACATTTTCATAAATGTTCCACAAAGCCCAAGAAAAAAAAAAGAAAACAATACAGAACCCTAAGATATTAACTTGATGAGTTGATTAATCGTTGCTGTCCTACATTAATCACTGCATTTAATAGCAGAGTTGTCAAATTTACATCAAGAGACTGCATCTCATGTAGAGACAGAACAGATATGGACATACCATGTATTCTTTTATCAAGTCCTCAACACATCAGCAAGGTGAATGAGAGGATAATGAGGGAGAGTCTAGATTATTATGAAATGTTTAAAAAGGATGTGCAGTGTAAATGCAAAATGATACCTGTTCAGATTAAATGAAAATGTATGCTTCAGCCATGGAATGGATGGAGCGATCTGTGGTTCTGAAAGCATACAGAAAAAAAAGAATAATGTTACTTCTCTATAAAACACATTACATAGAAAAACCAAGAAATACGTAACATGACATACCAAACAGTCTACAGACCAGCCATTAGCGACTAAGTTTGGCATAGGGTCAATTTTTTGCTGTTAAAATTAAAATTTCTTCAGAAAATGCACATTTTTCCGAGCTGCGCCTGAAAGTCAATTGAAGGAATTAGTCTTATGTCATTGATCTTATATGCTGGCTTGTTATTTCTGTCTCTAAATCATGCACATTAATAATTATCTTTTGCGCTCGGTGTACACACACATAACACACAGATATTTATATGAAGAGAGACAAACGTGCGCGCACAAACACAAGCTTGTGTCTAGAAACCGCGAGCTGACCAGAAAAATTCAAACGAAGCGGAGCACGGAGTTATACTATGAATGTTATGAACTATGAACTTATGCTAGCTAGCTTTATCCACCACCGATGCATCGTGGTAACGCTAGCTAGTTAGGCAAAAAGCCGTTTTTTACCAGTATACTAACTTGTATTCCCGACTGTGATGGTCGGTTTCTGGTAACCAGTTCTAACGTTGCGCAGGATAGCTAGCTAGCTTATAGCTAGCAGCTACAATCATGCAAAAATTAGGGGTGGCTGTCGACCCAGCTTAAATGGGGTTATTTTCTGCGATTTTGGCAATACAAATTATAAAAGCTTTTGTAACACACTTGGCTTTACTTACGTTTATTTTCAGATGAAATTAATCAAAGATGTGACATGATGTTTCCAGCAGCCATGCAGAATAAAAATGGGTCCCGGTCTATTTCTGGTGGGCGTGTTCAAGTGCAAATCACTTTGACTCAAATTAAAGATATTATCTGTTCAACATGAAAAGAAATATATGTTTTGAGAGAAATCAAAAACTTTGCGTTGCGATGTTCACAATCCTGTACTGACACTATGGGCACATTTTTAGAAATCTATTTAATTCCACAGAAAGGTTAGCCACTTTAGTGTTTCACTTGTGACCTATTTATAGCTCACTGAAGATGCAACAATGTTCGGAGATAGAGAGAAAAAAAAAAAGAACTTTGGTGCAGGTGCAGGTGCAGTCTTTATGTAGCTTTCTGGTGACCTTAAAAGAACCTTTACGAAGCCCGTTGACAGGCCTTTAGTCGAATGATCGGTTGGTTGATTGATAACAGAAAAAAAGGACACATAAGATGGACATAAAGGACTGAAAACACCAAGAGCAAATATTGCATCGCACTCATTTATGTAGTTTATTTTTAGATTAGATAATTTTGGAAAATAACGCAGCAAAATAAATAATAAGAGCCGGGATGTGCAGACTATTTAGCACTGAAAAAACTCCGTCCATGTGAACAGAATCAGGTGTTACCTTACCTGTTGATTAAATATCAAGACTATTTAGCAATAAGCTTACTTTAAAGGCTCGTAATAGGTGAACTGTCTTGGTATAGTTGAGTCACGCAGAGTTCATGGTCCATGTTGTGTTACTTGTTGTTTGTGTGTGTGTGTGTCACCCGATGACCCCTGGCGCCGGAGCGTCTAGACTACATTAGAGATGTGTCACAGCAAAGAGCCGCACCTGCGCTCAAAGAGAGCACATACATAGAGGTGAGATGAGGATAAATGGATAGATGCGGTCCTTTTTCGAAGCTGAGCGCACAGTTGTATTTCCTGCACAATCACACACGAAGTGAGGCTGTGTTTATGCCGGTTATACCATGAATATACACCCTGCAGGCACCACTTGTTTGTCAAACTGTTTATGAAGCAAAAGTCACATTTCTGTTTATTTACAAAGCAAAAAGAAGGGGGGGAAAGAGGCGTAGGAGGGGGTGGAGCGTGCGCACTAGCATACCGGCGACGGCTGTTTCCTTTCACTAAAAGGAAAAAAATAATAAAATGTGTACTTCACGTTACGGTTGAAACTGGGGTTTTTTTTGTGTTTTTTTAATTTTTATTTTATAGAAACAATTTTTGCTCATAACCAATTGACAGGGGATTTCTTAAAATCACCCCGCAGTTCTTCAGCTGAGACACCTGAGTTAGAAAACACAAACACTGCAGCTGTCTTTGTACAAACTTGTACAAACTCTGTTTTGACCTTGTATACTGTATTTCCCCAGCCCCTCTATTTTGAAACTAAAACTATTGAACCTTAATTCAATTTCTCACTTCACATAATCGTTTCACTTTTGCCTTGAAGTGTTACTTTTAATTTAATTTAATTATTTTTTTATGACGCATGTTCTCTGGTGAGTTCAGGTACATCTGTAACTTCAAGTGGAAGAGTTGCATGTGAGTTAAAAATTTTCTATAATACCAAAAAAAAAAAAAAAAAGACAAAATACTGACGTTTTTGTCGAATAATCTGTCTGACATGAGGGATAATATAGCATTTGCATTTTAACTAAAAGACTCGCGCACTGACACTATGGGCACATTTTTAGAAATCTATTTAATTCCACAGAAAGGTTAGCCACTTTAGTGTTTCACTTGTGACCTATGAAGTACCCCCGAAATTGTATCATATTAAACAACAACAACAACAATAACAACAACAATAAACACTCGAGGACTTTAAAGAGTTTAATTTTTACCGAGGTTTGAGAGCGCTCACCCCGGCTCGGGGCTGCACAGATGTGATGGATGAGGGCTCCTTGCTGCAGACTGCAGCGGAGTGTTTGACAGTCAAACTTGAAAAAGTCTTTGGAACTGAAACGGTCTCTGCCAACACGAACACATACCCCAAACAGTTCGGTAAATATGTACAGTTTCTCGCAGCTTCAGTTTTCAGCAGCTACCAGAACTTGCCTACCGTCTGCATCCTCCCAGCAGCCTCGCACTTCATCTGCGGGCAGTACTTGCGTGTGTGAGCGCTGTCACCGGTGGCTTCGCAGATCGGGCAAGTGTAGTTCCGGAGGACGGGGCAGAAAACTTTCCCGTCGTCTGATTTGAGCTTGTGAGATAGGTACACCCTCGGAGTCTCCCCGTTCTGCTTGCATAAGCGGCAGTAGTCCGAGGATGAGGCGCTGCTGCTGGTGTCCGACGCGCTGCTGGTCGGACTGGACTGTGATGAGTTTTTGGAGGATTTCTTCCCCCGAGTGGAAGTGTGGACCTTACTCCAAGGGGGCGCTTGTCCCTTCTTTGGACGCTCGGTGTCTCGGTTATCAACCTCACGGTTGCTGCACAGTTTCTCGAACACTTGGCTCAGATTCATGTAGTCGTGCCACATGTTAAAGCTGTCCCCACCAGTGAGGATCGCGCTGTGGACCTCCAGTCGTCTCGGCATTGTGGTCATTTTTTGGCAGAAGTAAAACTGAGAGTGTGTTTGGAGCGCCTCATATTTATAGCTCACTGAAGATGGTTTTAAAATGCAACAATGTTCGGAGATAGAGAGAAAAAAAAAAAGAACTTTGGTGCAGGTGCAGGTGCAGTCTTTTATGTAGCTTTCTGGTGACCTTAAAAGAACCTTTACGAAGCCCGTTGACAGGCCTTTAGTCGAATGATCGGTTGGTTGATTGATAACAGAAAAAAAGGACACATAAGATGGACATAAAGGACTGAAAACACCAAGAGCAAAATATTGCATCGCACTCATTTATGTAGTTTATTTTTAGATTAGATAATTTTGCAAAATAACGCAGCAAAATAAATAATAAGAGCCGGGATGTGCAGACTATTTAGCACTGAAAAAACTCCGTCCATGTGAACAGAATCAGGTGTTACCTTACCTGTTGATTAAATATCAAGACTATTTAGCAATAAGCTTACTTTAAAGGCTCGTAATAGGTGAACTGTCTTGGTATAGTTGAGTCACGCAGAGTTCATGGTCCATGTTGTGTTACTTGTTGTTTGTGTGTGTGTGTGTCACCCGATGACCCCTGGCGCCGGAGCGTCTAGACTACATTAGAGATGTGTCACAGCAAAGAGCCGCACCTGCGCTCAAAGAGAGCACATACATAGAGGTGAGATGAGGATAAATGGATAGATGCGGTCCTTTTTCGAAGCTGAGCGCACAGTTGTATTTCCTGCACAATCACACACGAAGTGAGGCTGTGTTTATGCCGGTTATACCATGAATATACACCCTGCAGGCACCACTTGTTTGTCAAACTGTTTATGAAGCAAAAGTCACATTTCTGTTTATTCACAAAGCAAAAAGAAGGGGGGAAAAGAGGCGTAGGAGGGGGTGGAGCGTGCGCACTAGCATACCGGCGACGGCTGTTTCCTTTCACTAAAAGGAAAAAAATAATAAAATGTGTACTTCACGTTACGGTTGAAACTGGGTTTTTTTTTTTTTTGTTTTTTTAATTTTTATTTTATAGAAACAATTTTTGCTCATAACCAATTGACAGGGGATTTCTTAAAATCACCCCGCAGTTCTTCAGCTGAGACACCTGAGTTAGAAAACACAAACACTGCAGCTGTCTTTAACTCGCGAGGGCAGTCATGGACGCAAGACCTGCGTCTCATCACTGCTGCTTTGTGAATGTCTGTCTGTGAAAAGCGCTTAATAAATAAAGTTTACTTACTTACTTACTTACTTACTTACTGAGCCTGCAGTTCAGAAATTTAACCATTAGATGGAGTCATTGCCAAAGCAATGACTCCATCTAATTGCTATGACTTTTGGTGTTTATTTTGGACCTTAACTCGCCCCACAGTTTTGAGACAAGGTTCACATATGATATATCATTGTGTGCGGCTGGAGCTGGAATGAGTTGCTATGACTTTTGGTGTTTATTACTTCTATAGTTTTTTAAATATGAATATTTTAATGAAAGTTTTTTCCCATTGAAATGAATGGAGAACAAGAAAACTTCATTTGTGGTGTGCTGGCTCACTCTAGTGGTATGTCGGGAGTAATGGAGGCGGCCGCTGTGTCCCTGTGGTTGGCCTACTTGTCAGATATCGACAAATCCTACACTACAGACCAGTTGACAGCGTGCAATAACCCAGCCGATTCATTCGTCTTTACACTACCTCACAATCGACTAAACGGTGAGTTATTTGTTTGTTTTGTTTTCTCACAATTAATGTAAAGCCAAGGTATATATCAACGGCGCGCGCAGCGGAAGTATGGCATTATAGCGGATTATAATGGGGGACGCTTTTATTTTGTATAACTACCGGAAGTAGTTCCTGTGTACTGAGCTAGCTGGGTAGCTAGCGCCGCGTCGCTTAAAAAGCAGCCGGGCTTGTCTTAAACTTAAGAGGCTGACACTCGCTAAACCACCCGATCGCTCGCCAAGCGACAGACGTCCATGTGTTCAACAACAGACACACGTCATTCCCCTTCGTGGTCTAAACCAATCAGAGATAGTCGGGGCGGGACCTCTGTCCGTGGTCGAGCTGAAAGTGGAGGTGGATAGAGACGGGTGAGTAGCTTGAATGAAGCGATATCGATTCATTAAATCCTGAATTGAATGAATATAAATGTGTTTTACCAGAAACGCCAGAATCTCAGGTTAAAGCTGACAAAACTATTTCAACAACAACCAGCAAATGAGAGCAGGAAACGCATTCCACACGAAGACGTAAACAGAGCGGACCGACGCATCAGAATTAGCTTAGTCGGCGTGGGGGCTAATATCATCCTTAATTCCTTCTTACTTTTGCTGTTTTGCTTCCAACACGATAAAACCCACAGCTGTGAGTGAACTGTGAGAGAAACTTCAAGAAAAGTTTCCCATCTCAAACATGTGTTTTCTGCATTACTCATTCGCTTATTACCCATCAGTCTACCGTTGTTTACAGCGCTGGCGGCCGCTGTCTTTTCTTTCCTTTGTAAATGACGTCGGATAATAAAGCTTAATTTCTGCTGTTTAATACTGAAGAAATGTAAACTTTTTCAAATTAGGTATAATTGCAGAATATTTTTAAGGTTATCTGCTATAAAATCCATGCCAGGAAAATCGCCTTTATGTTTTTATTTTTTTATTTTTTTATTCTCAGTTACTTTGACACAACGGCAT
>NC_140616.1:185000-362500 GCF_057381915.1 Diplotaxodon limnothrissa
CCCCCTTCGGGGACCGGACTCCCAAACTTGATTCCCCCTACCCGCCAGTGCCGCCTGTCCGCCCGCTTGGGTAGCGCGGGGTTCCCTGAAGGCTCCCTCAGGAGGTTCTTTGGCCACTGGGCTGGGGGTATCCCGACCCCCTCACCAATCCTAACCCTAAAGGACACAGAAAAACAATTGGACACAACACATCCTGACCCTAACCACATATAATCTGAATATAAACAATTGGACATTATACAAAAATCAATAAAGACAAACACAGAATTAGGACTAAACAATTAAAGGAGGAATTGGAGGACACAAACTAATTGGACATAATACAAAGGTCAATAAGACAAACACGTAATTAGGACAAAACAATAAAAGGAGGACGTGGAGGACACAAAACAATTGGACAAAACACAAAAGTCAATAAAGACATACATATAATCAGGACAAGAAATTAAAAGGAGGATTTGGAGGATACAAAACAATTGGACAAGCCAAAACGAGAAAGACATAATCGGGACAGAAAAATATAAGGAGGACTTGGAGGACATAAAACAATTGGACATCACACAAAAGGTCACAGAGGAGGACATAACAAGGACAAAGGAAGGTGGGACAGGATGGTTACAAAGAAAGGAATAAAATCATAAAGTCACGTAAAAACCAAAGGAAAGGACAAATAAGAAGGGGGTGCCATAAATAACGTAAGACAAATACTGGAAAGGACATTTAAAGAAGGGGGTGCCATTGAAAATATAAAAACAAAGAAAGCCAAAGAAAAGAAAGGACAAAAACATTAAGAATATTAAACAGAAAAAGAATGAAACGGAAAACCCAAGAGTGGGAGGAGACAGCACACTATAAAAGCCAAGAGAGGCACGCAGACAACACACAGACACACACGTTGGGCCAGCCTGAGGAAGGCCTAAACCGGCCGAAACGTCGCGACGGCCCAATGACACAGAACCACATTATTGACACACAAAACAACAAAAAAACAATAATAATTATAATAATAACCTACTTACGGGTTGGAAACGGGACAAGGACATCATACCAGTCCGTTGGACGATCATAGCCTCTTGGGGCATGCTATGGGGGACCTTGACGCCCGGGATGGGAACAGGTATGGACAGTGCATTGGAGCCCGGCCCCCTTCGGGGACCGGACTCCCAACTTGATCTCCCCTACCCGCCAGTGCCGCCTGTCCGCCCGCTTGGGTAGCGCGGGGTTCCCTGAGGGCTCCCTCAGGAGGTTCTTTGGCCACTGGGCTGGGGTTATCCCGACCCCCTCACCAATCCTAACCCTAAGGACACAGAAAAACAATTGGACACAACACATCCTGACCCTAACCACATACAATCTGAATATAAACAATTGGACATTATACAAAAATCAATAAAGACAAACACATAATTAGGACTAAACAATTTAAGGAGGAATTGGAGGACACAAACCAATTGGACATAATACAAAGGTCAATAGGACAAACACGTAATTAGGACAAAACAATAAAAGGAGGACGTGGAGGACACAAAACAATTGGACAAAACACAAAAGTCAATAGAGACATACATATAATTAGGACAAGAAATTAAAAGGAGGATTTGGAGGATACAAAACAATTGGACAAGCCAAAACGGGAAACACATAATCGGGACAGAAAAATATAAGGAGGACTTGGAGGACATAAAACAATTGGACATCACACAAAAGGTCACAGAGGAGGACATAACAAGGACAAAGGAAGGTGGGACAGGATGGTTACAAAGAAAGGAATAAAATCATAAAGTCACGTAAAAACCAAAGGAAAGGACAAATAAGAAGGGGGTGCCATAAATAACGTAAGACAAACACTGGAAAGGACATTTAAGAAGGGGGTGCCATTTAAAAACATAAAAACAAAGAAAGCCAAAGAAAAGAAAGGACAAAAACATTAAGAATATTACACAGAAAAATAATGAAACGGAAAACCCAAGAGTGGGAGGAGACAGCACACTATAAAAGCCAAGAGAGGCACACAGACACAACACACAGACACACACGTTGGGCCAGCCTGAGGAAGGCCTAAACCGGCCGAAACGTCGCGACGGCCCAATGACACACAAGTACATGATTAAAACACATAACACAAAACACAAAATTATAAAAATTATAATAATAACCTACCTACGGGTAATTTTTGGAAACGGGACAAGGACATCATACCAGTCCGTTGGACGATCACAGCCTCTTGGGGCATGCTATGGGGGACCTTGACGCCCGGGATGGGAACAGGTATGGACAGTGCATAGGAGCCCGGCCCCCTTCGGGGACCGGACTCCCAAACTTGATTCCCCCTACCCGCCAGTGCCGCCTGTCCGCCCGCTTGGGTAGCGCGGGGTTCCCTGAAGGCTCCCTCAGGAGGTTCTTTGGCCACTGGGCTGGGGGTATCCCGACCCCCTCACCAATCCTAACCCTAAAGGACACAGAAAAACAATTGGACACAACACATCCTGACCCTAACCACATATAATCTGAATATAAACAATTGGACATTATACAAAAATCAATAAAGACAAACACAGAATTAGGACTAAACAATTAAAGGAGGAATTGGAGGACACAAACTAATTGGACATAATACAAAGGTCAATAAGACAAACACGTAATTAGGACAAAACAATAAAAGGAGGACGTGGAGGACACAAAACAATTGGACAAAACACAAAAGTCAATAAAGACATACATATAATCAGGACAAGAAATTAAAAGGAGGATTTGGAGGATACAAAACAATTGGACAAGCCAAAACGAGAAAGACATAATCGGGACAGAAA
Organism: Diplotaxodon limnothrissa; assembly: GCF_057381915.1. NCBI lineage: Eukaryota > Metazoa > Chordata > Actinopteri > Cichliformes > Cichlidae > Diplotaxodon > Diplotaxodon limnothrissa. Next base: position 187,811 of record NC_140616.1, read on the forward strand.
AATATAAGGAGGACTTGGAGGACATAAAACAATTGGACATCACACAAAAGGTCACAGAGGAGGACATAACAAGGACAAAGGAAGGTGGGACAGGATGGTTACAAAGAAAGGAATAAAATCATAAAGTCACGTAAAAACCAAAGGAAAGGACAAATAAGAAGGGGGTGCCATAAATAACGTAAGACAAATACTGGAAAGGACATTTAAAGAAGGGGGTGCCATTGAAAATATAAAAACAAAGAAAGCCAAAGAAAAGAAAGGACAAAAACATTAAGAATATTAAACAGAAAAAGAATGAAACGGAAAACCCAAGAGTGGGAGGAGACAGCACACTATAAAAGCCAAGAGAGGCACGCAGACAACACACAGACACACACGTTGGGCCAGCCTGAGGAAGGCCTAAACCGGCCGAAACGTCGCGACGGCCCAATGACACAGAACCACATTATTGACACACAAAACAACAAAAAAACAATAATAATTATAATAATAACCTACTTACGGGTTGGAAACGGGACAAGGACATCATACCAGTCCGTTGGACGATCATAGCCTCTTGGGGCATGCTATGGGGGACCTTGACGCCCGGGATGGGAACAGGTATGGACAGTGCATTGGAGCCCGGCCCCCTTCGGGGACCGGACTCCCAACTTGATCTCCCCTACCCGCCAGTGCCGCCTGTCCGCCCGCTTGGGTAGCGCGGGGTTCCCTGAGGGCTCCCTCAGGAGGTTCTTTGGCCACTGGGCTGGGGTTATCCCGACCCCCTCACCAATCCTAACCCTAAGGACACAGAAAAACAATTGGACACAACACATCCTGACCCTAACCACATACAATCTGAATATAAACAATTGGACATTATACAAAAATCAATAAAGACAAACACATAATTAGGACTAAACAATTTAAGGAGGAATTGGAGGACACAAACCAATTGGACATAATACAAAGGTCAATAGGACAAACACGTAATTAGGACAAAACAATAAAAGGAGGACGTGGAGGACACAAAACAATTGGACAAAACACAAAAGTCAATAGAGACATACATATAATTAGGACAAGAAATTAAAAGGAGGATTTGGAGGATACAAAACAATTGGACAAGCCAAAACGGGAAACACATAATCGGGACAGAAAAATATAAGGAGGACTTGGAGGACATAAAACAATTGGACATCACACAAAAGGTCACAGAGGAGGACATAACAAGGACAAAGGAAGGTGGGACAGGATGGTTACAAAGAAAGGAATAAAATCATAAAGTCACGTAAAAACCAAAGGAAAGGACAAATAAGAAGGGGGTGCCATAAATAACGTAAGACAAACACTGGAAAGGACATTTAAGAAGGGGGTGCCATTTAAAAACATAAAAACAAAGAAAGCCAAAGAAAAGAAAGGACAAAAACATTAAGAATATTACACAGAAAAATAATGAAACGGAAAACCCAAGAGTGGGAGGAGACAGCACACTATAAAAGCCAAGAGAGGCACACAGACACAACACACAGACACACACGTTGGGCCAGCCTGAGGAAGGCCTAAACCGGCCGAAACGTCGCGACGGCCCAATGACACACAAGTACATGATTAAAACACATAACACAAAACACAAAATTATAAAAATTATAATAATAACCTACCTACGGGTAATTTTTGGAAACGGGACAAGGACATCATACCAGTCCGTTGGACGATCACAGCCTCTTGGGGCATGCTATGGGGGACCTTGACGCCCGGGATGGGAACAGGTATGGACAGTGCATAGGAGCCCGGCCCCCTTCGGGGACCGGACTCCCAAACTTGATTCCCCCTAACCCTAACCCCTAACCCTAACCCTCTACTTCCAGTGGTCATCACCTATGCTCCTTGCACCTGTAAAATGGTCAGAGTTATTAAAAACAACTTCCAGAAACTGACTCAGAATGTACAGCCACTTCAGAATTACAGGGTCATTGCAGCCTTCAGGAGACATAAAAACTTGGGCGACCTCCTCATTAGGGCCCAAATCTCACCTCTCTCTGAGCCCAGGCGCAGAACCCAGGGGCAATTTTTCCAGCACCGCAAATGGGTACGCAGTCATGCCAATGGTACGGTTTTTCGATCAATGTGCAAAGGGACCCCGAAATCCAAGAACTGTGTATATTTAATTACATGTAAAAAGTGTGGAATCCAGTATGTGGGAGAAACAGGGAACACACTTTTAATTAGATTTACTCAACACAGACACAATATTACACAAAAAAAGAACACTCATACTTACCTGGTAAAGCACTTTTTACTCCATGGCTGGGCATCTGTCACAGCGACGGCAATCCAGGTGAATTCGAGGTGGACAACACAGCAGAGGAGAAGAGCGGAGAGGATCTGGATGGCCAAATTGGATACAATTTATCCAAAAGGCCTTAATGAGAAGGGATTTGGAAGGAGTTAATCCCAGAGATTGTATATAGTTACTGTATCACATTCTGATGTATTATTACTGTCTCTCATATTGTATATTTCAGCTCTTTGTAAAAATTAACTGGGGAACAGACTACCCCTGCAACTGGCCCTAATCCTAACCTTAGTGGACCCTATACAAATATTAATTCCGGCCCTAAACCTAACCTAATCCCTAATGGGACTGAATATTCCCCTACCCCTGGGATGGGCCCTAAACCTAACCTCAGTAGACCCGGTGCAGAGTGTGTTTTGGGCCCTAAACCTAACCTTAATTTACTCTGCACAGGGTGGGATTTGATCCCCAGTTCCAACCTTCCCCTGCTCCTCTTTACCTCTCCTCCCTCCACCTTCTAACCCCATCCACGGGATCCCACCTTACAGCTCCTTTGAGTGAGGTTGGGGTAATCCTGGACACCCGAGATGGGAACAGGTACGGTCTGTGCATTGGAGCCCGGCCCCCTTCGGGGTCCGTGCTCCCAATTTTGATCTCCCCTAACCGGCCTGTGCCGCCTGTACGCCCGCTTGGGTTCTCCGGGACCCCCACCTTACGTTGTTCCACCCTAAAAAAGGAAAAAGGGATTAATACACTTATCATTGTACAATATGACTACATTGATGTGATAGACTGCTTATCTCTGTTCTCTTATAGGAGCGAGGATAACCTTTTAACCCCTGCATGAGCTGAGGGATGTTTGAGTTCACGGATTTATTGTCTGGAACTATCAATTTACAGTGTACCATTTCATTGTTATGTATATACCGACTGTGATTGCTCATGGAATTATTGGTACAAACTCACTTTACAGACAATATGTTGTTAGCCTGAAATGTTTCTTTGGTGGATGAGATACCACATGGAATATTGTACTGCATAATATGATATATGACTGTAAATTGCATATCTCCATATGATGAAGAGACTATTGTCAGCTGGCTTCCACACCCATATGCAAATGAAAAAAAGTTTTTTATGTGTGTGCCGCTGACATTCAATATTCCAGAGGTCCATGAAAGCAGCAGGTGTGGGTGCGACCAGTCAGAACCCCGATCTCACATGGAATTTTGAACTGAACTATGTGTGGGCCACTGATTGGTGCGAAAGCGCGGTCACCCTAAGCATTGTGGGAAGTGTGGTCCGACCCACATGCAAACTGTATGGACGCTTCTTGTACAGCACGCAATCTGCACCGGACAATGATATTTGGACTTTTTTGCTTCTATTTGGACTTCTTTAATTCTGTAGCAAGCCAGCCTGAAGAAGGTTTATCAAAAACCGAAACGTCGCGACTTTGGTTTGCTTTGTATGTATATATTTTCTGATTTACTTAGGTTGAGCAATAATAAAACGCTCAGTAACCATAAGTCAGTAGTACGAGTGATCCGTTAGCATAGAACCACCTAGCACTATCAGCACGGTCAAAAGTGACCACACGATATTGCTAAGGACATTAGTGGACACAACCATGCCCACATTTGCTATGGATGAACAGTGGACCGTTGTTCGGCGGCGCGGGGACCGGAGAGGAGATCGCGACTGGACGGCCAGGGCGGGCAGACGCAGATCACCCCGACAGAACATTCCTCCATCTAGGGACAGCCGGAGGACTTATGCATCGGTCGTGAGAGGTGAGCACCGCTACGGCGAACCAGATCTCTTTCACGCACCTCAGCGGAGCCGAATGAGAGAACAACCGACAACAGACCGCTACGCAGCCCGACAGGCAAGTTGGTCCGGACGGGACCGCCGATTTGAACAGATAACAGCTCGAGACAACTGGGACCAGAGAGGAGATCGCAGCTGGACAGCTGGGGCGAGCAGACGCAGATCACCCCGACGGAGCATTTCTCCTCCTCGGAACAGCCGGAGGACTTATGCAGCGGTCGTGAGAGGTGAGCACCGCTACGGTGATCCAGATCTCTTTCACGTACCTCAGCGGAGCCGAATGAGAGAACAACCGGCTACAGACCGCTACGCAGCCCGACAGGCAAGGTGGACCGGACGGGACCGCCGATTTGAACAGAGAACAGCTCAGGTCAATTGGGATCAGAGAGGAGATCGCGGCTGGACAGCTGGGGCGAGCAGACGCAGATCGCCACCCGGACGGGACCGCCGATTTGAACGGAGGACAACTCAGAACAATCGGTACGTAAAACCCACCCGAACTGAACGAGCTGGACCCCCTGCTAACAAAATATTATCAGATGACCCTGATTTTTCTGCGAAGGTTCGCATTATGCACAGACTAATTAAAGCGGTGCACCATCTGAAAAATGTGGCAAGTGACAATTATCCTCCTTCTCTGAATAAAGTAGCCCACAATCTAATGACTGTAATTAAGCCAGCCATTCCCAACAAAATGACACAGACTAAGATTGAGGCAAACGCGAGGAACTGGGCTCATACAGCCATTTTGATCCTTCGAGAGCACTATACTGAGAACATTGAGAAGGAAATAAAAACACTTTCTGAGTTTCCTATACAGGATTGGGGGGGGCCATTCGAGATCGCAACTTCCTGGGCCAAGAGGAACCTGGGCCGTCGCCTGCAACCCGAATCCCTGGAGCAGGCTCGAGCAGAGATTATGGTAAAGATGGCTGAGCTCAGGGCAGCCACTATAACGGTGGAGACGACCACTGCCAGCGAACCCGTGGAACAGCCACAGGAGGACGAGAGAATGAGACAACTGGACATTATTGAACCCCTTGCTGAGGTAACACAACAAACTGTTTCACACACACAACACACCCAACCTCAGATCGGGACCGGCCGCAGGATAACCGTTTCTGCACAGGTCCATGAGCCACCTGCAAAGATCATCACATCCAAAACAACGACGGCAACAATGACAGACCACGTCAGTGGAGATTGGTCACCCTCTTCTGAGAGGGAGGAGGAAAAAGAGAGCGAACCGGTACTCACCGCTCCTCCGGACACTCCACAAGCGCCAGAACCCACTCCGGCGGAAACCACTCCGGCGGCACCGAGGGACCAGAGAGTGAAGAAAATTCTCGGCGCACTCCATGATACTCCAATCCAGGAGATATCACCTTCTCCCTCCATCCAGCCACCACAACCTGTGGAAGAGATGAACACTGAGGTGCTGGACCTCACACAGGGGGAATCCACCCCCCAAAAGACAAAGCAGGATAACACAGCTGTAGTGGACAAGCCACAACCAGCGACTCACCTGGGCCCACGTCGCAGCAGCTTGGACAGACTGAACTCCTGTGTACAGACTCGACTCCAAATAAGAACAGCGGAGGAATCGCCTTCATCGTCTTCTCCTCCTTCACCAGCCTCATCAGAGCAGCAGGTGCGGACCCCAACGAGACATCCTAACACCCGCAAGAAACTGAAAGATTGGCATCTACACATCAAGGAGCATTGGATCATCGTCGGCGATTCCAATGTCAGCAGACTTCCTCCTTTTGCAACTGACAACCTGCAGATCGACAGTTTCCCGGGAGCCAAATGGTGGCATGCAGAGAATCTGCTGGAGAGAGCCACCACTGACACATCAGTGACAACACTGGTCCTGTCCTTTGGGATTAACAATAGATCACAAAGGGACAAAAATGTGCCAATACTGGAGCTGAAAAGGGCACTGAGAGCAGCTCGAGAAAAGTTCCCTGAAGCTGACATTTTTGTGCCTGAAATTAACTTTTCTTCTGCCCTTCCTCAGGTGGAACAGGACACATTACTGCACCTGAATGCTTTCATTACAGGTTTAAAGAACCACATCCCAGCTCTCACTCCAGACATTTTCACCACGGAAGGTGATGACATTCATTGGTCATATGGGACATCTGAAGCCATGCTACAACACTGGGAAATGTATCTAAATGGGGAATCCCCATAAGCCTATTTAACCAGGGGGGGAAAAGTGATGTAAATGTGATAAATGTTGTAGATGGTTTTATGAACTTGTCCAAGACATTCCAGCCTTCTACTGCCCAGCGGACCCTACTAAATAGGGGCCTGACTTTTATCCCCACAAAAGGGTACAATAAAAATTTGCGATTACAGTGTAAATATGACATTCAACAGTACCATAGACGAATCAAATTGGCTGCATTTTATGGGGATAAAACTGAGACTGAACCCCAACCTTTCACCCCAAAATCAGAATGGTCTCCGTCCATTGCCCAGCTTCCACCTCAGATCGGCACCTTGATAAAAGCAGATTATGAGTATTTCCATAATCAATTTCATGTAGAACGTATTAAACCTAATTTGACAACAGAAGAAACAAGGGCCCTGACAGAACTGAAAGAAAACAAACAAATTATTATAAAACCAGCGGACAAAGGAAGCGCGGTTGTAATTCTGGACAGAGAACAGTACTTGGAGGAAGGTTATAGACAATTGAATGACAGAACATACTATTTGAAACTTAAAGAACCCATTTTTCATGACACAATACCTATGGTGGAAAAAATCATTAACATTTTACACCAGAAGAAATTCATAAACGTAAAACAAAGGAACTATTTACTGGGGTCCGCTGAACCAAGGGGAAGGCTCTTCTACATGCTGCCGAAAATCCATAAAGACCCGACAAAATGGAGTGTCCCCTTTCAGGTGCCCCCGGGAAGACCAATTGTCTCTGACTGTGACAGCGAAACTTATCACACAGCAGAGTATTTAGACTATTTTTTGAATCCTTTATCCACAAAACATGCAAGCTACATTAAAGACACATATGATTTTGTGGATAAAGTGAAACGAATAGAAGTCCCCAGTGATGCCTTTCTGTTTTCCATAGATATTGATAGCCTTTACACAAACATTGACATTGGTGAAGGCATTGACTCCATTAAGAGGGTCTTTCAAAGATACCCGAATAAGAAAAGACCGGAAAAGGAATTATTACAACTGTTAGAAATAAATCTTATAAGGAACGATTTTGAATTCAATGGTGACTTCTATCTACAGATTAAGGGGACGGCCATGGGGAAAAAGTTTGCCCCAGCATATGCGAATATCTTCATGGCAGAGTGGGAGACCTCTGCACTAGATAAGTGCATCAAAAAACCGCTGCACTACTATCGCTTTCTGGACGATATCTGGGGAGTTTGGCAGCATTCTGAGCAGGATTTTGAGGTGTTTTTGAAGACTTTAAATGACCATAATGCCTCTATTAAGCTCAAATCAACCATCAATAAAATTTCTATTGATTTTCTGGATACGACCACATTCAAGGGCCCAAATTTCCTCAATGACCACAAATTGGATATTAAAGTTTTTTTTAAACCTACAGATACACATGCCCTGCTATTTAAAACCAGCTTCCACCCCAAACACACATTTGCAGGGATAATTAAATCCCAACTATTGAGGTTCCACAGAATCTGTACACAACAGACTGATTTTGGAGCTGCGGTCAAAATTCTATTCTCGGCTCTCTCCAATAGGGGGTACTGTTGGTCTTTCTTAAGGAAATGCTTTAACTCCTTCCTACATACCAAACCAGTGGATGTGTCTCCTCTACTTCCAGTGGTCATCACCTATGCTCCTTGCACCTGTAAAATGGTCAGAGTTATTAAAAACAACTTCCAGAAACTGACTCAGAATGTACAGCCACTTCAGAATTACAGGGTCATTGCAGCCTTCAGGAGACATAAAAACTTGGGCGACCTCCTCATTAGGGCCCAAATCTCACCTCTCTCTGAGCCCAGGCGCAGAACCCAGGGGCAATTTTTCCAGCACCGCAAATGGGTACGCAGTCATGCCAATGGTACGGTTTTTCGATCAATGTGCAAAGGGACCCCGAAATCCAAGAACTGTGTATATTTAATTACATGTAAAAAGTGTGGAATCCAGTATGTGGGAGAAACAGGGAACACACTTTTAATTAGATTTACTCAACACAGACACAATATTACACAAAAAAAGAACACTCATACTTACCTGGTAAAGCACTTTTTACTCCATGGCTGGGCATCTGTCACAGCGACGGCAATCCAGGTGAATTCGAGGTGGACAACACAGCAGAGGAGAAGAGCGGAGAGGATCTGGATGGCCAAATTGGATACAATTTATCCAAAAGGCCTTAATGAGAAGGGATTTGGAAGGAGTTAATCCCAGAGATTGTATATAGTTACTGTATCACATTCTGATGTATTATTACTGTCTCTCATATTGTATATTTCAGCTCTTTGTAAAAATTAACTGGGGAACAGACTACCCCTGCAACTGGCCCTAATCCTAACCTTAGTGGACCCTATACAAATATTAATTCCGGCCCTAAACCTAACCTAATCCCTAATGGGACTGAATATTCCCCTACCCCTGGGATGGGCCCTAAACCTAACCTCAGTAGACCCGGTGCAGAGTGTGTTTTGGGCCCTAAACCTAACCTTAATTTACTCTGCACAGGGTGGGATTTGATCCCCAGTTCCAACCTTCCCCTGCTCCTCTTTACCTCTCCTCCCTCCACCTTCTAACCCCATCCACGGGATCCCACCTTACAGCTCCTTTGAGTGAGGTTGGGGTAATCCTGGACACCCGAGATGGGAACAGGTACGGTCTGTGCATTGGAGCCCGGCCCCCTTCGGGGTCCGTGCTCCCAATTTTGATCTCCCCTAACCGGCCTGTGCCGCCTGTACGCCCGCTTGGGTTCTCCGGGACCCCCACCTTACGTTGTTCCACCCTAAAAAAGGAAAAAGGGATTAATACACTTATCATTGTACAATATGACTACATTGATGTGATAGACTGCTTATCTCTGTTCTCTTATAGGAGCGAGGATAACCTTTTAACCCCTGCATGAGCTGAGGGATGTTTGAGTTCACGGATTTATTGTCTGGAACTATCAATTTACAGTGTACCATTTCATTGTTATGTATATACCGACTGTGATTGCTCATGGAATTATTGGTACAAACTCACTTTACAGACAATATGTTGTTAGCCTGAAATGTTTCTTTGGTGGATGAGATACCACATGGAATATTGTACTGCATAATATGATATATGACTGTAAATTGCATATCTCCATATGATGAAGAGACTATTGTCAGCTGGCTTCCACACCCATATGCAAATGAAAAAAAGTTTTTTATGTGTGTGCCGCTGACATTCAATATTCCAGAGGTCCATGAAAGCAGCAGGTGTGGGTGCGACCAGTCAGAACCCCGATCTCACATGGAATTTTGAACTGAACTATGTGTGGGCCACTGATTGGTGCGAAAGCGCGGTCACCCTAAGCATTGTGGGAAGTGTGGTCCGACCCACATGCAAACTGTATGGACGCTTCTTGTACAGCACGCAATCTGCACCGGACAATGATATTTGGACTTTTTTGCTTCTATTTGGACTTCTTTAATTCTGTAGCAAGCCAGCCTGAAGAAGGTTTATCAAAAACCGAAACGTCGCGACTTTGGTTTGCTTTGTATGTATATATTTTCTGATTTACTTAGGTTGAGCAATAATAAAACGCTCAGTAACCATAAGTCAGTAGTACGAGTGATCCGTTAGCATAGAACCACCTAGCACTATCAGCACGGTCAAAAGTGACCACACGATATTGCTAAGGACATTAGTGGACACAACCATGCCCACATTTGCTATGGATGAACAGTGGACCGTTGTTCGGCGGCGCGGGGACCGGAGAGGAGATCGCGACTGGACGGCCAGGGCGGGCAGACGCAGATCACCCCGACAGAACATTCCTCCATCTAGGGACAGCCGGAGGACTTATGCATCGGTCGTGAGAGGTGAGCACCGCTACGGCGAACCAGATCTCTTTCACGCACCTCAGCGGAGCCGAATGAGAGAACAACCGACAACAGACCGCTACGCAGCCCGACAGGCAAGTTGGTCCGGACGGGACCGCCGATTTGAACAGATAACAGCTCGAGACAACTGGGACCAGAGAGGAGATCGCAGCTGGACAGCTGGGGCGAGCAGACGCAGATCACCCCGACGGAGCATTTCTCCTCCTCGGAACAGCCGGAGGACTTATGCAGCGGTCGTGAGAGGTGAGCACCGCTACGGTGATCCAGATCTCTTTCACGTACCTCAGCGGAGCCGAATGAGAGAACAACCGGCTACAGACCGCTACGCAGCCCGACAGGCAAGGTGGACCGGACGGGACCGCCGATTTGAACAGAGAACAGCTCAGGTCAATTGGGATCAGAGAGGAGATCGCGGCTGGACAGCTGGGGCGAGCAGACGCAGATCGCCACCCGGACGGGACCGCCGATTTGAACGGAGGACAACTCAGAACAATCGGTACGTAAAACCCACCCGAACTGAACGAGCTGGACCCCCTGCTAACAAAATATTATCAGATGACCCTGATTTTTCTGCGAAGGTTCGCATTATGCACAGACTAATTAAAGCGGTGCACCATCTGAAAAATGTGGCAAGTGACAATTATCCTCCTTCTCTGAATAAAGTAGCCCACAATCTAATGACTGTAATTAAGCCAGCCATTCCCAACAAAATGACACAGACTAAGATTGAGGCAAACGCGAGGAACTGGGCTCATACAGCCATTTTGATCCTTCGAGAGCACTATACTGAGAACATTGAGAAGGAAATAAAAACACTTTCTGAGTTTCCTATACAGGATTGGGGGGGGCCATTCGAGATCGCAACTTCCTGGGCCAAGAGGAACCTGGGCCGTCGCCTGCAACCCGAATCCCTGGAGCAGGCTCGAGCAGAGATTATGGTAAAGATGGCTGAGCTCAGGGCAGCCACTATAACGGTGGAGACGACCACTGCCAGCGAACCCGTGGAACAGCCACAGGAGGACGAGAGAATGAGACAACTGGACATTATTGAACCCCTTGCTGAGGTAACACAACAAACTGTTTCACACACACAACACACCCAACCTCAGATCGGGACCGGCCGCAGGATAACCGTTTCTGCACAGGTCCATGAGCCACCTGCAAAGATCATCACATCCAAAACAACGACGGCAACAATGACAGACCACGTCAGTGGAGATTGGTCACCCTCTTCTGAGAGGGAGGAGGAAAAAGAGAGCGAACCGGTACTCACCGCTCCTCCGGACACTCCACAAGCGCCAGAACCCACTCCGGCGGAAACCACTCCGGCGGCACCGAGGGACCAGAGAGTGAAGAAAATTCTCGGCGCACTCCATGATACTCCAATCCAGGAGATATCACCTTCTCCCTCCATCCAGCCACCACAACCTGTGGAAGAGATGAACACTGAGGTGCTGGACCTCACACAGGGGGAATCCACCCCCCAAAAGACAAAGCAGGATAACACAGCTGTAGTGGACAAGCCACAACCAGCGACTCACCTGGGCCCACGTCGCAGCAGCTTGGACAGACTGAACTCCTGTGTACAGACTCGACTCCAAATAAGAACAGCGGAGGAATCGCCTTCATCGTCTTCTCCTCCTTCACCAGCCTCATCAGAGCAGCAGGTGCGGACCCCAACGAGACATCCTAACACCCGCAAGAAACTGAAAGATTGGCATCTACACATCAAGGAGCATTGGATCATCGTCGGCGATTCCAATGTCAGCAGACTTCCTCCTTTTGCAACTGACAACCTGCAGATCGACAGTTTCCCGGGAGCCAAATGGTGGCATGCAGAGAATCTGCTGGAGAGAGCCACCACTGACACATCAGTGACAACACTGGTCCTGTCCTTTGGGATTAACAATAGATCACAAAGGGACAAAAATGTGCCAATACTGGAGCTGAAAAGGGCACTGAGAGCAGCTCGAGAAAAGTTCCCTGAAGCTGACATTTTTGTGCCTGAAATTAACTTTTCTTCTGCCCTTCCTCAGGTGGAACAGGACACATTACTGCACCTGAATGCTTTCATTACAGGTTTAAAGAACCACATCCCAGCTCTCACTCCAGACATTTTCACCACGGAAGGTGATGACATTCATTGGTCATATGGGACATCTGAAGCCATGCTACAACACTGGGAAATGTATCTAAATGGGGAATCCCCATAAGCCTATTTAACCAGGGGGGGAAAAGTGATGTAAATGTGATAAATGTTGTAGATGGTTTTATGAACTTGTCCAAGACATTCCAGCCTTCTACTGCCCAGCGGACCCTACTAAATAGGGGCCTGACTTTTATCCCCACAAAAGGGTACAATAAAAATTTGCGATTACAGTGTAAATATGACATTCAACAGTACCATAGACGAATCAAATTGGCTGCATTTTATGGGGATAAAACTGAGACTGAACCCCAACCTTTCACCCCAAAATCAGAATGGTCTCCGTCCATTGCCCAGCTTCCACCTCAGATCGGCACCTTGATAAAAGCAGATTATGAGTATTTCCATAATCAATTTCATGTAGAACGTATTAAACCTAATTTGACAACAGAAGAAACAAGGGCCCTGACAGAACTGAAAGAAAACAAACAAATTATTATAAAACCAGCGGACAAAGGAAGCGCGGTTGTAATTCTGGACAGAGAACAGTACTTGGAGGAAGGTTATAGACAATTGAATGACAGAACATACTATTTGAAACTTAAAGAACCCATTTTTCATGACACAATACCTATGGTGGAAAAAATCATTAACATTTTACACCAGAAGAAATTCATAAACGTAAAACAAAGGAACTATTTACTGGGGTCCGCTGAACCAAGGGGAAGGCTCTTCTACATGCTGCCGAAAATCCATAAAGACCCGACAAAATGGAGTGTCCCCTTTCAGGTGCCCCCGGGAAGACCAATTGTCTCTGACTGTGACAGCGAAACTTATCACACAGCAGAGTATTTAGACTATTTTTTGAATCCTTTATCCACAAAACATGCAAGCTACATTAAAGACACATATGATTTTGTGGATAAAGTGAAACGAATAGAAGTCCCCAGTGATGCCTTTCTGTTTTCCATAGATATTGATAGCCTTTACACAAACATTGACATTGGTGAAGGCATTGACTCCATTAAGAGGGTCTTTCAAAGATACCCGAATAAGAAAAGACCGGAAAAGGAATTATTACAACTGTTAGAAATAAATCTTATAAGGAACGATTTTGAATTCAATGGTGACTTCTATCTACAGATTAAGGGGACGGCCATGGGGAAAAAGTTTGCCCCAGCATATGCGAATATCTTCATGGCAGAGTGGGAGACCTCTGCACTAGATAAGTGCATCAAAAAACCGCTGCACTACTATCGCTTTCTGGACGATATCTGGGGAGTTTGGCAGCATTCTGAGCAGGATTTTGAGGTGTTTTTGAAGACTTTAAATGACCATAATGCCTCTATTAAGCTCAAATCAACCATCAATAAAATTTCTATTGATTTTCTGGATACGACCACATTCAAGGGCCCAAATTTCCTCAATGACCACAAATTGGATATTAAAGTTTTTTTTAAACCTACAGATACACATGCCCTGCTATTTAAAACCAGCTTCCACCCCAAACACACATTTGCAGGGATAATTAAATCCCAACTATTGAGGTTCCACAGAATCTGTACACAACAGACTGATTTTGGAGCTGCGGTCAAAATTCTATTCTCGGCTCTCTCCAATAGGGGGTACTGTTGGTCTTTCTTAAGGAAATGCTTTAACTCCTTCCTACATACCAAACCAGTGGATGTGTCTCCTCTACTTCCAGTGGTCATCACCTATGCTCCTTGCACCTGTAAAATGGTCAGAGTTATTAAAAACAACTTCCAGAAACTGACTCAGAATGTACAGCCACTTCAGAATTACAGGGTCATTGCAGCCTTCAGGAGACATAAAAACTTGGGCGACCTCCTCATTAGGGCCCAAATCTCACCTCTCTCTGAGCCCAGGCGCAGAACCCAGGGGCAATTTTTCCAGCACCGCAAATGGGTACGCAGTCATGCCAATGGTACGGTTTTTCGATCAATGTGCAAAGGGACCCCGAAATCCAAGAACTGTGTATATTTAATTACATGTAAAAAGTGTGGAATCCAGTATGTGGGAGAAACAGGGAACACACTTTTAATTAGATTTACTCAACACAGACACAATATTACACAAAAAAAGAACACTCATACTTACCTGGTAAAGCACTTTTTACTCCATGGCTGGGCATCTGTCACAGCGACGGCAATCCAGGTGAATTCGAGGTGGACAACACAGCAGAGGAGAAGAGCGGAGAGGATCTGGATGGCCAAATTGGATACAATTTATCCAAAAGGCCTTAATGAGAAGGGATTTGGAAGGAGTTAATCCCAGAGATTGTATATAGTTACTGTATCACATTCTGATGTATTATTACTGTCTCTCATATTGTATATTTCAGCTCTTTGTAAAAATTAACTGGGGAACAGACTACCCCTGCAACTGGCCCTAATCCTAACCTTAGTGGACCCTATACAAATATTAATTCCGGCCCTAAACCTAACCTAATCCCTAATGGGACTGAATATTCCCCTACCCCTGGGATGGGCCCTAAACCTAACCTCAGTAGACCCGGTGCAGAGTGTGTTTTGGGCCCTAAACCTAACCTTAATTTACTCTGCACAGGGTGGGATTTGATCCCCAGTTCCAACCTTCCCCTGCTCCTCTTTACCTCTCCTCCCTCCACCTTCTAACCCCATCCACGGGATCCCACCTTACAGCTCCTTTGAGTGAGGTTGGGGTAATCCTGGACACCCGAGATGGGAACAGGTACGGTCTGTGCATTGGAGCCCGGCCCCCTTCGGGGTCCGTGCTCCCAATTTTGATCTCCCCTAACCGGCCTGTGCCGCCTGTACGCCCGCTTGGGTTCTCCGGGACCCCCACCTTACGTTGTTCCACCCTAAAAAAGGAAAAAGGGATTAATACACTTATCATTGTACAATATGACTACATTGATGTGATAGACTGCTTATCTCTGTTCTCTTATAGGAGCGAGGATAACCTTTTAACCCCTGCATGAGCTGAGGGATGTTTGAGTTCACGGATTTATTGTCTGGAACTATCAATTTACAGTGTACCATTTCATTGTTATGTATATACCGACTGTGATTGCTCATGGAATTATTGGTACAAACTCACTTTACAGACAATATGTTGTTAGCCTGAAATGTTTCTTTGGTGGATGAGATACCACATGGAATATTGTACTGCATAATATGATATATGACTGTAAATTGCATATCTCCATATGATGAAGAGACTATTGTCAGCTGGCTTCCACACCCATATGCAAATGAAAAAAAGTTTTTTATGTGTGTGCCGCTGACATTCAATATTCCAGAGGTCCATGAAAGCAGCAGGTGTGGGTGCGACCAGTCAGAACCCCGATCTCACATGGAATTTTGAACTGAACTATGTGTGGGCCACTGATTGGTGCGAAAGCGCGGTCACCCTAAGCATTGTGGGAAGTGTGGTCCGACCCACATGCAAACTGTATGGACGCTTCTTGTACAGCACGCAATCTGCACCGGACAATGATATTTGGACTTTTTTGCTTCTATTTGGACTTCTTTAATTCTGTAGCAAGCCAGCCTGAAGAAGGTTTATCAAAAACCGAAACGTCGCGACTTTGGTTTGCTTTGTATGTATATATTTTCTGATTTACTTAGGTTGAGCAATAATAAAACGCTCAGTAACCATAAGTCAGTAGTACGAGTGATCCGTTAGCATAGAACCACCTAGCACTATCAGCACGGTCAAAAGTGACCACACGATATTGCTAAGGACATTAGTGGACACAACCATGCCCACATTTGCTATGGATGAACAGTGGACCGTTGTTCGGCGGCGCGGGGACCGGAGAGGAGATCGCGACTGGACGGCCAGGGCGGGCAGACGCAGATCACCCCGACAGAACATTCCTCCATCTAGGGACAGCCGGAGGACTTATGCATCGGTCGTGAGAGGTGAGCACCGCTACGGCGAACCAGATCTCTTTCACGCACCTCAGCGGAGCCGAATGAGAGAACAACCGACAACAGACCGCTACGCAGCCCGACAGGCAAGTTGGTCCGGACGGGACCGCCGATTTGAACAGATAACAGCTCGAGACAACTGGGACCAGAGAGGAGATCGCAGCTGGACAGCTGGGGCGAGCAGACGCAGATCACCCCGACGGAGCATTTCTCCTCCTCGGAACAGCCGGAGGACTTATGCAGCGGTCGTGAGAGGTGAGCACCGCTACGGTGATCCAGATCTCTTTCACGTACCTCAGCGGAGCCGAATGAGAGAACAACCGGCTACAGACCGCTACGCAGCCCGACAGGCAAGGTGGACCGGACGGGACCGCCGATTTGAACAGAGAACAGCTCAGGTCAATTGGGATCAGAGAGGAGATCGCGGCTGGACAGCTGGGGCGAGCAGACGCAGATCGCCACCCGGACGGGACCGCCGATTTGAACGGAGGACAACTCAGAACAATCGGTACGTAAAACCCACCCGAACTGAACGAGCTGGACCCCCTGCTAACAAAATATTATCAGATGACCCTGATTTTTCTGCGAAGGTTCGCATTATGCACAGACTAATTAAAGCGGTGCACCATCTGAAAAATGTGGCAAGTGACAATTATCCTCCTTCTCTGAATAAAGTAGCCCACAATCTAATGACTGTAATTAAGCCAGCCATTCCCAACAAAATGACACAGACTAAGATTGAGGCAAACGCGAGGAACTGGGCTCATACAGCCATTTTGATCCTTCGAGAGCACTATACTGAGAACATTGAGAAGGAAATAAAAACACTTTCTGAGTTTCCTATACAGGATTGGGGGGGGCCATTCGAGATCGCAACTTCCTGGGCCAAGAGGAACCTGGGCCGTCGCCTGCAACCCGAATCCCTGGAGCAGGCTCGAGCAGAGATTATGGTAAAGATGGCTGAGCTCAGGGCAGCCACTATAACGGTGGAGACGACCACTGCCAGCGAACCCGTGGAACAGCCACAGGAGGACGAGAGAATGAGACAACTGGACATTATTGAACCCCTTGCTGAGGTAACACAACAAACTGTTTCACACACACAACACACCCAACCTCAGATCGGGACCGGCCGCAGGATAACCGTTTCTGCACAGGTCCATGAGCCACCTGCAAAGATCATCACATCCAAAACAACGACGGCAACAATGACAGACCACGTCAGTGGAGATTGGTCACCCTCTTCTGAGAGGGAGGAGGAAAAAGAGAGCGAACCGGTACTCACCGCTCCTCCGGACACTCCACAAGCGCCAGAACCCACTCCGGCGGAAACCACTCCGGCGGCACCGAGGGACCAGAGAGTGAAGAAAATTCTCGGCGCACTCCATGATACTCCAATCCAGGAGATATCACCTTCTCCCTCCATCCAGCCACCACAACCTGTGGAAGAGATGAACACTGAGGTGCTGGACCTCACACAGGGGGAATCCACCCCCCAAAAGACAAAGCAGGATAACACAGCTGTAGTGGACAAGCCACAACCAGCGACTCACCTGGGCCCACGTCGCAGCAGCTTGGACAGACTGAACTCCTGTGTACAGACTCGACTCCAAATAAGAACAGCGGAGGAATCGCCTTCATCGTCTTCTCCTCCTTCACCAGCCTCATCAGAGCAGCAGGTGCGGACCCCAACGAGACATCCTAACACCCGCAAGAAACTGAAAGATTGGCATCTACACATCAAGGAGCATTGGATCATCGTCGGCGATTCCAATGTCAGCAGACTTCCTCCTTTTGCAACTGACAACCTGCAGATCGACAGTTTCCCGGGAGCCAAATGGTGGCATGCAGAGAATCTGCTGGAGAGAGCCACCACTGACACATCAGTGACAACACTGGTCCTGTCCTTTGGGATTAACAATAGATCACAAAGGGACAAAAATGTGCCAATACTGGAGCTGAAAAGGGCACTGAGAGCAGCTCGAGAAAAGTTCCCTGAAGCTGACATTTTTGTGCCTGAAATTAACTTTTCTTCTGCCCTTCCTCAGGTGGAACAGGACACATTACTGCACCTGAATGCTTTCATTACAGGTTTAAAGAACCACATCCCAGCTCTCACTCCAGACATTTTCACCACGGAAGGTGATGACATTCATTGGTCATATGGGACATCTGAAGCCATGCTACAACACTGGGAAATGTATCTAAATGGGGAATCCCCATAAGCCTATTTAACCAGGGGGGGAAAAGTGATGTAAATGTGATAAATGTTGTAGATGGTTTTATGAACTTGTCCAAGACATTCCAGCCTTCTACTGCCCAGCGGACCCTACTAAATAGGGGCCTGACTTTTATCCCCACAAAAGGGTACAATAAAAATTTGCGATTACAGTGTAAATATGACATTCAACAGTACCATAGACGAATCAAATTGGCTGCATTTTATGGGGATAAAACTGAGACTGAACCCCAACCTTTCACCCCAAAATCAGAATGGTCTCCGTCCATTGCCCAGCTTCCACCTCAGATCGGCACCTTGATAAAAGCAGATTATGAGTATTTCCATAATCAATTTCATGTAGAACGTATTAAACCTAATTTGACAACAGAAGAAACAAGGGCCCTGACAGAACTGAAAGAAAACAAACAAATTATTATAAAACCAGCGGACAAAGGAAGCGCGGTTGTAATTCTGGACAGAGAACAGTACTTGGAGGAAGGTTATAGACAATTGAATGACAGAACATACTATTTGAAACTTAAAGAACCCATTTTTCATGACACAATACCTATGGTGGAAAAAATCATTAACATTTTACACCAGAAGAAATTCATAAACGTAAAACAAAGGAACTATTTACTGGGGTCCGCTGAACCAAGGGGAAGGCTCTTCTACATGCTGCCGAAAATCCATAAAGACCCGACAAAATGGAGTGTCCCCTTTCAGGTGCCCCCGGGAAGACCAATTGTCTCTGACTGTGACAGCGAAACTTATCACACAGCAGAGTATTTAGACTATTTTTTGAATCCTTTATCCACAAAACATGCAAGCTACATTAAAGACACATATGATTTTGTGGATAAAGTGAAACGAATAGAAGTCCCCAGTGATGCCTTTCTGTTTTCCATAGATATTGATAGCCTTTACACAAACATTGACATTGGTGAAGGCATTGACTCCATTAAGAGGGTCTTTCAAAGATACCCGAATAAGAAAAGACCGGAAAAGGAATTATTACAACTGTTAGAAATAAATCTTATAAGGAACGATTTTGAATTCAATGGTGACTTCTATCTACAGATTAAGGGGACGGCCATGGGGAAAAAGTTTGCCCCAGCATATGCGAATATCTTCATGGCAGAGTGGGAGACCTCTGCACTAGATAAGTGCATCAAAAAACCGCTGCACTACTATCGCTTTCTGGACGATATCTGGGGAGTTTGGCAGCATTCTGAGCAGGATTTTGAGGTGTTTTTGAAGACTTTAAATGACCATAATGCCTCTATTAAGCTCAAATCAACCATCAATAAAATTTCTATTGATTTTCTGGATACGACCACATTCAAGGGCCCAAATTTCCTCAATGACCACAAATTGGATATTAAAGTTTTTTTTAAACCTACAGATACACATGCCCTGCTATTTAAAACCAGCTTCCACCCCAAACACACATTTGCAGGGATAATTAAATCCCAACTATTGAGGTTCCACAGAATCTGTACACAACAGACTGATTTTGGAGCTGCGGTCAAAATTCTATTCTCGGCTCTCTCCAATAGGGGGTACTGTTGGTCTTTCTTAAGGAAATGCTTTAACTCCTTCCTACATACCAAACCAGTGGATGTGTCTCCTCTACTTCCAGTGGTCATCACCTATGCTCCTTGCACCTGTAAAATGGTCAGAGTTATTAAAAACAACTTCCAGAAACTGACTCAGAATGTACAGCCACTTCAGAATTACAGGGTCATTGCAGCCTTCAGGAGACATAAAAACTTGGGCGACCTCCTCATTAGGGCCCAAATCTCACCTCTCTCTGAGCCCAGGCGCAGAACCCAGGGGCAATTTTTCCAGCACCGCAAATGGGTACGCAGTCATGCCAATGGTACGGTTTTTCGATCAATGTGCAAAGGGACCCCGAAATCCAAGAACTGTGTATATTTAATTACATGTAAAAAGTGTGGAATCCAGTATGTGGGAGAAACAGGGAACACACTTTTAATTAGATTTACTCAACACAGACACAATATTACACAAAAAAAGAACACTCATACTTACCTGGTAAAGCACTTTTTACTCCATGGCTGGGCATCTGTCACAGCGACGGCAATCCAGGTGAATTCGAGGTGGACAACACAGCAGAGGAGAAGAGCGGAGAGGATCTGGATGGCCAAATTGGATACAATTTATCCAAAAGGCCTTAATGAGAAGGGATTTGGAAGGAGTTAATCCCAGAGATTGTATATAGTTACTGTATCACATTCTGATGTATTATTACTGTCTCTCATATTGTATATTTCAGCTCTTTGTAAAAATTAACTGGGGAACAGACTACCCCTGCAACTGGCCCTAATCCTAACCTTAGTGGACCCTATACAAATATTAATTCCGGCCCTAAACCTAACCTAATCCCTAATGGGACTGAATATTCCCCTACCCCTGGGATGGGCCCTAAACCTAACCTCAGTAGACCCGGTGCAGAGTGTGTTTTGGGCCCTAAACCTAACCTTAATTTACTCTGCACAGGGTGGGATTTGATCCCCAGTTCCAACCTTCCCCTGCTCCTCTTTACCTCTCCTCCCTCCACCTTCTAACCCCATCCACGGGATCCCACCTTACAGCTCCTTTGAGTGAGGTTGGGGTAATCCTGGACACCCGAGATGGGAACAGGTACGGTCTGTGCATTGGAGCCCGGCCCCCTTCGGGGTCCGTGCTCCCAATTTTGATCTCCCCTAACCGGCCTGTGCCGCCTGTACGCCCGCTTGGGTTCTCCGGGACCCCCACCTTACGTTGTTCCACCCTAAAAAAGGAAAAAGGGATTAATACACTTATCATTGTACAATATGACTACATTGATGTGATAGACTGCTTATCTCTGTTCTCTTATAGGAGCGAGGATAACCTTTTAACCCCTGCATGAGCTGAGGGATGTTTGAGTTCACGGATTTATTGTCTGGAACTATCAATTTACAGTGTACCATTTCATTGTTATGTATATACCGACTGTGATTGCTCATGGAATTATTGGTACAAACTCACTTTACAGACAATATGTTGTTAGCCTGAAATGTTTCTTTGGTGGATGAGATACCACATGGAATATTGTACTGCATAATATGATATATGACTGTAAATTGCATATCTCCATATGATGAAGAGACTATTGTCAGCTGGCTTCCACACCCATATGCAAATGAAAAAAAGTTTTTTATGTGTGTGCCGCTGACATTCAATATTCCAGAGGTCCATGAAAGCAGCAGGTGTGGGTGCGACCAGTCAGAACCCCGATCTCACATGGAATTTTGAACTGAACTATGTGTGGGCCACTGATTGGTGCGAAAGCGCGGTCACCCTAAGCATTGTGGGAAGTGTGGTCCGACCCACATGCAAACTGTATGGACGCTTCTTGTACAGCACGCAATCTGCACCGGACAATGATATTTGGACTTTTTTGCTTCTATTTGGACTTCTTTAATTCTGTAGCAAGCCAGCCTGAAGAAGGTTTATCAAAAACCGAAACGTCGCGACTTTGGTTTGCTTTGTATGTATATATTTTCTGATTTACTTAGGTTGAGCAATAATAAAACGCTCAGTAACCATAAGTCAGTAGTACGAGTGATCCGTTAGCATAGAACCACCTAGCACTATCAGCACGGTCAAAAGTGACCACACGATATTGCTAAGGACATTAGTGGACACAACCATGCCCACATTTGCTATGGATGAACAGTGGACCGTTGTTCGGCGGCGCGGGGACCGGAGAGGAGATCGCGACTGGACGGCCAGGGCGGGCAGACGCAGATCACCCCGACAGAACATTCCTCCATCTAGGGACAGCCGGAGGACTTATGCATCGGTCGTGAGAGGTGAGCACCGCTACGGCGAACCAGATCTCTTTCACGCACCTCAGCGGAGCCGAATGAGAGAACAACCGACAACAGACCGCTACGCAGCCCGACAGGCAAGTTGGTCCGGACGGGACCGCCGATTTGAACAGATAACAGCTCGAGACAACTGGGACCAGAGAGGAGATCGCAGCTGGACAGCTGGGGCGAGCAGACGCAGATCACCCCGACGGAGCATTTCTCCTCCTCGGAACAGCCGGAGGACTTATGCAGCGGTCGTGAGAGGTGAGCACCGCTACGGTGATCCAGATCTCTTTCACGTACCTCAGCGGAGCCGAATGAGAGAACAACCGGCTACAGACCGCTACGCAGCCCGACAGGCAAGGTGGACCGGACGGGACCGCCGATTTGAACAGAGAACAGCTCAGGTCAATTGGGATCAGAGAGGAGATCGCGGCTGGACAGCTGGGGCGTGCAGACGCAGATCGCCACCCGGACGGGACCGCCGATTTGAACGGAGGACAACTCAGAACAATCGGTACGTAAAACCCACCCGAACTGAACGAGCTGGACCCCCTGCTAACAAAATATTATCAGATGACCCTGATTTTTCTGCGAAGGTTCGCATTATGCACAGACTAATTAAAGCGGTGCACCATCTGAAAAATGTGGCAAGTGACAATTATCCTCCTTCTCTGAATAAAGTAGCCCACAATCTAATGACTGTAATTAAGCCAGCCATTCCCAACAAAATGACACAGACTAAGATTGAGGCAAACGCGAGGAACTGGGCTCATACAGCCATTTTGATCCTTCGAGAGCACTATACTGAGAACATTGAGAAGGAAATAAAAACACTTTCTGAGTTTCCTATACAGGATTGGGGGGGGCCATTCGAGATCGCAACTTCCTGGGCCAAGAGGAACCTGGGCCGTCGCCTGCAACCCGAATCCCTGGAGCAGGCTCGAGCAGTGATTATGGTAAAGATGGCTGAGCTCAGGGCAGCCACTATAACGGTGGAGACGACCACTGCCAGCGAACCCGTGGAACAGCCACAGGAGGACGAGAGAATGAGACAACTGGACATTATTGAACCCCTTGCTGAGGTAACACAACAAACTGTTTCACACACACAACACACCCAACCTCAGATCGGGACCGGCCGCAGGATAACCGTTTCTGCACAGGTCCATGAGCCACCTGCAAAGATCATCACATCCAAAACAACGACGGCAACAATGACAGACCACGTCAGTGGAGATTGGTCACCCTCTTCTGAGAGGGAGGAGGAAAAAGAGAGCGAACCGGTACTCACCGCTCCTCCGGACACTCCACAAGCGCCAGAACCCACTCCGGCGGAAACCACTCCGGCGGCACCGAGGGACCAGAGAGTGAAGAAAATTCTCGGCGCACTCCATGATACTCCAATCCAGGAGATATCACCTTCTCCCTCCATCCAGCCACCACAACCTGTGGAAGAGATGAACACTGAGGTGCTGGACCTCACACAGGGGGAATCCACCCCCCAAAAGACAAAGCAGGATAACACAGCTGTAGTGGACAAGCCACAACCAGCGACTCACCTGGGCCCACGTCGCAGCAGCTTGGACAGACTGAACTCCTGTGTACAGACTCGACTCCAAATAAGAACAGCGGAGGAATCGCCTTCATCGTCTTCTCCTCCTTCACCAGCCTCATCAGAGCAGCAGGTGCGGACCCCAACGAGACATCCTAACACCCGCAAGAAACTGAAAGATTGGCATCTACACATCAAGGAGCATTGGATCATCGTCGGCGATTCCAATGTCAGCAGACTTCCTCCTTTTGCAACTGACAACCTGCAGATCGACAGTTTCCCGGGAGCCAAATGGTGGCATGCAGAGAATCTGCTGGAGAGAGCCACCACTGACACATCAGTGACAACACTGGTCCTGTCCTTTGGGATTAACAATAGATCACAAAGGGACAAAAATGTGCCAATACTGGAGCTGAAAAGGGCACTGAGAGCAGCTCGAGAAAAGTTCCCTGAAGCTGACATTTTTGTGCCTGAAATTAACTTTTCTTCTGCCCTTCCTCAGGTGGAACAGGACACATTACTGCACCTGAATGCTTTCATTACAGGTTTAAAGAACCACATCCCAGCTCTCACTCCAGACATTTTCACCACGGAAGGTGATGACATTCATTGGTCATATGGGACATCTGAAGCCATGCTACAACACTGGGAAATGTATCTAAATGGGGAATCCCCATAAGCCTATTTAACCAGGGGGGGAAAAGTGATGTAAATGTGATAAATGTTGTAGATGGTTTTATGAACTTGTCCAAGACATTCCAGCCTTCTACTGCCCAGCGGACCCTACTAAATAGGGGCCTGACTTTTATCCCCACAAAAGGGTACAATAAAAATTTGCGATTACAGTGTAAATATGACATTCAACAGTACCATAGACGAATCAAATTGGCTGCATTTTATGGGGATAAAACTGAGACTGAACCCCAACCTTTCACCCCAAAATCAGAATGGTCTCCGTCCATTGCCCAGCTTCCACCTCAGATCGGCACCTTGATAAAAGCAGATTATGAGTATTTCCATAATCAATTTCATGTAGAACGTATTAAACCTAATTTGACAACAGAAGAAACAAGGGCCCTGACAGAACTGAAAGAAAACAAACAAATTATTATAAAACCAGCGGACAAAGGAAGCGCGGTTGTAATTCTGGACAGAGAACAGTACTTGGAGGAAGGTTATAGACAATTGAATGACAGAACATACTATTTGAAACTTAAAGAACCCATTTTTCATGACACAATACCTATGGTGGAAAAAATCATTAACATTTTACACCAGAAGAAATTCATAAACGTAAAACAAAGGAACTATTTACTGGGGTCCGCTGAACCAAGGGGAAGGCTCTTCTACATGCTGCCGAAAATCCATAAAGACCCGACAAAATGGAGTGTCCCCTTTCAGGTGCCCCCGGGAAGACCAATTGTCTCTGACTGTGACAGCGAAACTTATCACACAGCAGAGTATTTAGACTATTTTTTGAATCCTTTATCCACAAAACATGCAAGCTACATTAAAGACACATATGATTTTGTGGATAAAGTGAAACGAATAGAAGTCCCCAGTGATGCCTTTCTGTTTTCCATAGATATTGATAGCCTTTACACAAACATTGACATTGGTGAAGGCATTGACTCCATTAAGAGGGTCTTTCAAAGATACCCGAATAAGAAAAGACCGGAAAAGGAATTATTACAACTGTTAGAAATAAATCTTATAAGGAACGATTTTGAATTCAATGGTGACTTCTATCTACAGATTAAGGGGACGGCCATGGGGAAAAAGTTTGCCCCAGCATATGCGAATATCTTCATGGCAGAGTGGGAGACCTCTGCACTAGATAAGTGCATCAAAAAACCGCTGCACTACTATCGCTTTCTGGACGATATCTGGGGAGTTTGGCAGCATTCTGAGCAGGATTTTGAGGTGTTTTTGAAGACTTTAAATGACCATAATGCCTCTATTAAGCTCAAATCAACCATCAATAAAATTTCTATTGATTTTCTGGATACGACCACATTCAAGGGCCCAAATTTCCTCAATGACCACAAATTGGATATTAAAGTTTTTTTTAAACCTACAGATACACATGCCCTGCTATTTAAAACCAGCTTCCACCCCAAACACACATTTGCAGGGATAATTAAATCCCAACTATTGAGGTTCCACAGAATCTGTACACAACAGACTGATTTTGGAGCTGCGGTCAAAATTCTATTCTCGGCTCTCTCCAATAGGGGGTACTGTTGGTCTTTCTTAAGGAAATGCTTTAACTCCTTCCTACATACCAAACCAGTGGATGTGTCTCCTCTACTTCCAGTGGTCATCACCTATGCTCCTTGCACCTGTAAAATGGTCAGAGTTATTAAAAACAACTTCCAGAAACTGACTCAGAATGTACAGCCACTTCAGAATTACAGGGTCATTGCAGCCTTCAGGAGACATAAAAACTTGGGCGACCTCCTCATTAGGGCCCAAATCTCACCTCTCTCTGAGCCCAGGCGCAGAACCCAGGGGCAATTTTTCCAGCACCGCAAATGGGTACGCAGTCATGCCAATGGTACGGTTTTTCGATCAATGTGCAAAGGGACCCCGAAATCCAAGAACTGTGTATATTTAATTACATGTAAAAAGTGTGGAATCCAGTATGTGGGAGAAACAGGGAACACACTTTTAATTAGATTTACTCAACACAGACACAATATTACACAAAAAAAGAACACTCATACTTACCTGGTAAAGCACTTTTTACTCCATGGCTGGGCATCTGTCACAGCGACGGCAATCCAGGTGAATTCGAGGTGGACAACACAGCAGAGGAGAAGAGCGGAGAGGATCTGGATGGCCAAATTGGATACAATTTATCCAAAAGGCCTTAATGAGAAGGGATTTGGAAGGAGTTAATCCCAGAGATTGTATATAGTTACTGTATCACATTCTGATGTATTATTACTGTCTCTCATATTGTATATTTCAGCTCTTTGTAAAAATTAACTGGGGAACAGACTACCCCTGCAACTGGCCCTAATCCTAACCTTAGTGGACCCTATACAAATATTAATTCCGGCCCTAAACCTAACCTAATCCCTAATGGGACTGAATATTCCCCTACCCCTGGGATGGGCCCTAAACCTAACCTCAGTAGACCCGGTGCAGAGTGTGTTTTGGGCCCTAAACCTAACCTTAATTTACTCTGCACAGGGTGGGATTTGATCCCCAGTTCCAACCTTCCCCTGCTCCTCTTTACCTCTCCTCCCTCCACCTTCTAACCCCATCCACGGGATCCCACCTTACAGCTCCTTTGAGTGAGGTTGGGGTAATCCTGGACACCCGAGATGGGAACAGGTACGGTCTGTGCATTGGAGCCCGGCCCCCTTCGGGGTCCGTGCTCCCAATTTTGATCTCCCCTAACCGGCCTGTGCCGCCTGTACGCCCGCTTGGGTTCTCCGGGACCCCCACCTTACGTTGTTCCACCCTAAAAAAGGAAAAAGGGATTAATACACTTATCATTGTACAATATGACTACATTGATGTGATAGACTGCTTATCTCTGTTCTCTTATAGGAGCGAGGATAACCTTTTAACCCCTGCATGAGCTGAGGGATGTTTGAGTTCACGGATTTATTGTCTGGAACTATCAATTTACAGTGTACCATTTCATTGTTATGTATATACCGACTGTGATTGCTCATGGAATTATTGGTACAAACTCACTTTACAGACAATATGTTGTTAGCCTGAAATGTTTCTTTGGTGGATGAGATACCACATGGAATATTGTACTGCATAATATGATATATGACTGTAAATTGCATATCTCCATATGATGAAGAGACTATTGTCAGCTGGCTTCCACACCCATATGCAAATGAAAAAAAGTTTTTTATGTGTGTGCCGCTGACATTCAATATTCCAGAGGTCCATGAAAGCAGCAGGTGTGGGTGCGACCAGTCAGAACCCCGATCTCACATGGAATTTTGAACTGAACTATGTGTGGGCCACTGATTGGTGCGAAAGCGCGGTCACCCTAAGCATTGTGGGAAGTGTGGTCCGACCCACATGCAAACTGTATGGACGCTTCTTGTACAGCACGCAATCTGCACCGGACAATGATATTTGGACTTTTTTGCTTCTATTTGGACTTCTTTAATTCTGTAGCAAGCCAGCCTGAAGAAGGTTTATCAAAAACCGAAACGTCGCGACTTTGGTTTGCTTTGTATGTATATATTTTCTGATTTACTTAGGTTGAGCAATAATAAAACGCTCAGTAACCATAAGTCAGTAGTACGAGTGATCCGTTAGCATAGAACCACCTAGCACTATCAGCACGGTCAAAAGTGACCACACGATATTGCTAAGGACATTAGTGGACACAACCATGCCCACATTTGCTATGGATGAACAGTGGACCGTTGTTCGGCGGCGCGGGGACCGGAGAGGAGATCGCGACTGGACGGCCAGGGCGGGCAGACGCAGATCACCCCGACAGAACATTCCTCCATCTAGGGACAGCCGGAGGACTTATGCATCGGTCGTGAGAGGTGAGCACCGCTACGGCGAACCAGATCTCTTTCACGCACCTCAGCGGAGCCGAATGAGAGAACAACCGACAACAGACCGCTACGCAGCCCGACAGGCAAGTTGGTCCGGACGGGACCGCCGATTTGAACAGATAACAGCTCGAGACAACTGGGACCAGAGAGGAGATCGCAGCTGGACAGCTGGGGCGAGCAGACGCAGATCACCCCGACGGAGCATTTCTCCTCCTCGGAACAGCCGGAGGACTTATGCAGCGGTCGTGAGAGGTGAGCACCGCTACGGTGATCCAGATCTCTTTCACGTACCTCAGCGGAGCCGAATGAGAGAACAACCGGCTACAGACCGCTACGCAGCCCGACAGGCAAGGTGGACCGGACGGGACCGCCGATTTGAACAGAGAACAGCTCAGGTCAATTGGGATCAGAGAGGAGATCGCGGCTGGACAGCTGGGGCGAGCAGACGCAGATCGCCACCCGGACGGGACCGCCGATTTGAACGGAGGACAACTCAGAACAATCGGTACGTAAAACCCACCCGAACTGAACGAGCTGGACCCCCTGCTAACAAAATATTATCAGATGACCCTGATTTTTCTGCGAAGGTTCGCATTATGCACAGACTAATTAAAGCGGTGCACCATCTGAAAAATGTGGCAAGTGACAATTATCCTCCTTCTCTGAATAAAGTAGCCCACAATCTAATGACTGTAATTAAGCCAGCCATTCCCAACAAAATGACACAGACTAAGATTGAGGCAAACGCGAGGAACTGGGCTCATACAGCCATTTTGATCCTTCGAGAGCACTATACTGAGAACATTGAGAAGGAAATAAAAACACTTTCTGAGTTTCCTATACAGGATTGGGGGGGGCCATTCGAGATCGCAACTTCCTGGGCCAAGAGGAACCTGGGCCGTCGCCTGCAACCCGAATCCCTGGAGCAGGCTCGAGCAGAGATTATGGTAAAGATGGCTGAGCTCAGGGCAGCCACTATAACGGTGGAGACGACCACTGCCAGCGAACCCGTGGAACAGCCACAGGAGGACGAGAGAATGAGACAACTGGACATTATTGAACCCCTTGCTGAGGTAACACAACAAACTGTTTCACACACACAACACACCCAACCTCAGATCGGGACCGGCCGCAGGATAACCGTTTCTGCACAGGTCCATGAGCCACCTGCAAAGATCATCACATCCAAAACAACGACGGCAACAATGACAGACCACGTCAGTGGAGATTGGTCACCCTCTTCTGAGAGGGAGGAGGAAAAAGAGAGCGAACCGGTACTCACCGCTCCTCCGGACACTCCACAAGCGCCAGAACCCACTCCGGCGGAAACCACTCCGGCGGCACCGAGGGACCAGAGAGTGAAGAAAATTCTCGGCGCACTCCATGATACTCCAATCCAGGAGATATCACCTTCTCCCTCCATCCAGCCACCACAACCTGTGGAAGAGATGAACACTGAGGTGCTGGACCTCACACAGGGGGAATCCACCCCCCAAAAGACAAAGCAGGATAACACAGCTGTAGTGGACAAGCCACAACCAGCGACTCACCTGGGCCCACGTCGCAGCAGCTTGGACAGACTGAACTCCTGTGTACAGACTCGACTCCAAATAAGAACAGCGGAGGAATCGCCTTCATCGTCTTCTCCTCCTTCACCAGCCTCATCAGAGCAGCAGGTGCGGACCCCAACGAGACATCCTAACACCCGCAAGAAACTGAAAGATTGGCATCTACACATCAAGGAGCATTGGATCATCGTCGGCGATTCCAATGTCAGCAGACTTCCTCCTTTTGCAACTGACAACCTGCAGATCGACAGTTTCCCGGGAGCCAAATGGTGGCATGCAGAGAATCTGCTGGAGAGAGCCACCACTGACACATCAGTGACAACACTGGTCCTGTCCTTTGGGATTAACAATAGATCACAAAGGGACAAAAATGTGCCAATACTGGAGCTGAAAAGGGCACTGAGAGCAGCTCGAGAAAAGTTCCCTGAAGCTGACATTTTTGTGCCTGAAATTAACTTTTCTTCTGCCCTTCCTCAGGTGGAACAGGACACATTACTGCACCTGAATGCTTTCATTACAGGTTTAAAGAACCACATCCCAGCTCTCACTCCAGACATTTTCACCACGGAAGGTGATGACATTCATTGGTCATATGGGACATCTGAAGCCATGCTACAACACTGGGAAATGTATCTAAATGGGGAATCCCCATAAGCCTATTTAACCAGGGGGGGAAAAGTGATGTAAATGTGATAAATGTTGTAGATGGTTTTATGAACTTGTCCAAGACATTCCAGCCTTCTACTGCCCAGCGGACCCTACTAAATAGGGGCCTGACTTTTATCCCCACAAAAGGGTACAATAAAAATTTGCGATTACAGTGTAAATATGACATTCAACAGTACCATAGACGAATCAAATTGGCTGCATTTTATGGGGATAAAACTGAGACTGAACCCCAACCTTTCACCCCAAAATCAGAATGGTCTCCGTCCATTGCCCAGCTTCCACCTCAGATCGGCACCTTGATAAAAGCAGATTATGAGTATTTCCATAATCAATTTCATGTAGAACGTATTAAACCTAATTTGACAACAGAAGAAACAAGGGCCCTGACAGAACTGAAAGAAAACAAACAAATTATTATAAAACCAGCGGACAAAGGAAGCGCGGTTGTAATTCTGGACAGAGAACAGTACTTGGAGGAAGGTTATAGACAATTGAATGACAGAACATACTATTTGAAACTTAAAGAACCCATTTTTCATGACACAATACCTATGGTGGAAAAAATCATTAACATTTTACACCAGAAGAAATTCATAAACGTAAAACAAAGGAACTATTTACTGGGGTCCGCTGAACCAAGGGGAAGGCTCTTCTACATGCTGCCGAAAATCCATAAAGACCCGACAAAATGGAGTGTCCCCTTTCAGGTGCCCCCGGGAAGACCAATTGTCTCTGACTGTGACAGCGAAACTTATCACACAGCAGAGTATTTAGACTATTTTTTGAATCCTTTATCCACAAAACATGCAAGCTACATTAAAGACACATATGATTTTGTGGATAAAGTGAAACGAATAGAAGTCCCCAGTGATGCCTTTCTGTTTTCCATAGATATTGATAGCCTTTACACAAACATTGACATTGGTGAAGGCATTGACTCCATTAAGAGGGTCTTTCAAAGATACCCGAATAAGAAAAGACCGGAAAAGGAATTATTACAACTGTTAGAAATAAATCTTATAAGGAACGATTTTGAATTCAATGGTGACTTCTATCTACAGATTAAGGGGACGGCCATGGGGAAAAAGTTTGCCCCAGCATATGCGAATATCTTCATGGCAGAGTGGGAGACCTCTGCACTAGATAAGTGCATCAAAAAACCGCTGCACTACTATCGCTTTCTGGACGATATCTGGGGAGTTTGGCAGCATTCTGAGCAGGATTTTGAGGTGTTTTTGAAGACTTTAAATGACCATAATGCCTCTATTAAGCTCAAATCAACCATCAATAAAATTTCTATTGATTTTCTGGATACGACCACATTCAAGGGCCCAAATTTCCTCAATGACCACAAATTGGATATTAAAGTTTTTTTTAAACCTACAGATACACATGCCCTGCTATTTAAAACCAGCTTCCACCCCAAACACACATTTGCAGGGATAATTAAATCCCAACTATTGAGGTTCCACAGAATCTGTACACAACAGACTGATTTTGGAGCTGCGGTCAAAATTCTATTCTCGGCTCTCTCCAATAGGGGGTACTGTTGGTCTTTCTTAAGGAAATGCTTTAACTCCTTCCTACATACCAAACCAGTGGATGTGTCTCCTCTACTTCCAGTGGTCATCACCTATGCTCCTTGCACCTGTAAAATGGTCAGAGTTATTAAAAACAACTTCCAGAAACTGACTCAGAATGTACAGCCACTTCAGAATTACAGGGTCATTGCAGCCTTCAGGAGACATAAAAACTTGGGCGACCTCCTCATTAGGGCCCAAATCTCACCTCTCTCTGAGCCCAGGCGCAGAACCCAGGGGCAATTTTTCCAGCACCGCAAATGGGTACGCAGTCATGCCAATGGTACGGTTTTTCGATCAATGTGCAAAGGGACCCCGAAATCCAAGAACTGTGTATATTTAATTACATGTAAAAAGTGTGGAATCCAGTATGTGGGAGAAACAGGGAACACACTTTTAATTAGATTTACTCAACACAGACACAATATTACACAAAAAAAGAACACTCATACTTACCTGGTAAAGCACTTTTTACTCCATGGCTGGGCATCTGTCACAGCGACGGCAATCCAGGTGAATTCGAGGTGGACAACACAGCAGAGGAGAAGAGCGGAGAGGATCTGGATGGCCAAATTGGATACAATTTATCCAAAAGGCCTTAATGAGAAGGGATTTGGAAGGAGTTAATCCCAGAGATTGTATATAGTTACTGTATCACATTCTGATGTATTATTACTGTCTCTCATATTGTATATTTCAGCTCTTTGTAAAAATTAACTGGGGAACAGACTACCCCTGCAACTGGCCCTAATCCTAACCTTAGTGGACCCTATACAAATATTAATTCCGGCCCTAAACCTAACCTAATCCCTAATGGGACTGAATATTCCCCTACCCCTGGGATGGGCCCTAAACCTAACCTCAGTAGACCCGGTGCAGAGTGTGTTTTGGGCCCTAAACCTAACCTTAATTTACTCTGCACAGGGTGGGATTTGATCCCCAGTTCCAACCTTCCCCTGCTCCTCTTTACCTCTCCTCCCTCCACCTTCTAACCCCATCCACGGGATCCCACCTTACAGCTCCTTTGAGTGAGGTTGGGGTAATCCTGGACACCCGAGATGGGAACAGGTACGGTCTGTGCATTGGAGCCCGGCCCCCTTCGGGGTCCGTGCTCCCAATTTTGATCTCCCCTAACCGGCCTGTGCCGCCTGTACGCCCGCTTGGGTTCTCCGGGACCCCCACCTTACGTTGTTCCACCCTAAAAAAGGAAAAAGGGATTAATACACTTATCATTGTACAATATGACTACATTGATGTGATAGACTGCTTATCTCTGTTCTCTTATAGGAGCGAGGATAACCTTTTAACCCCTGCATGAGCTGAGGGATGTTTGAGTTCACGGATTTATTGTCTGGAACTATCAATTTACAGTGTACCATTTCATTGTTATGTATATACCGACTGTGATTGCTCATGGAATTATTGGTACAAACTCACTTTACAGACAATATGTTGTTAGCCTGAAATGTTTCTTTGGTGGATGAGATACCACATGGAATATTGTACTGCATAATATGATATATGACTGTAAATTGCATATCTCCATATGATGAAGAGACTATTGTCAGCTGGCTTCCACACCCATATGCAAATGAAAAAAAGTTTTTTATGTGTGTGCCGCTGACATTCAATATTCCAGAGGTCCATGAAAGCAGCAGGTGTGGGTGCGACCAGTCAGAACCCCGATCTCACATGGAATTTTGAACTGAACTATGTGTGGGCCACTGATTGGTGCGAAAGCGCGGTCACCCTAAGCATTGTGGGAAGTGTGGTCCGACCCACATGCAAACTGTATGGACGCTTCTTGTACAGCACGCAATCTGCACCGGACAATGATATTTGGACTTTTTTGCTTCTATTTGGACTTCTTTAATTCTGTAGCAAGCCAGCCTGAAGAAGGTTTATCAAAAACCGAAACGTCGCGACTTTGGTTTGCTTTGTATGTATATATTTTCTGATTTACTTAGGTTGAGCAATAATAAAACGCTCAGTAACCATAAGTCAGTAGTACGAGTGATCCGTTAGCATAGAACCACCTAGCACTATCAGCACGGTCAAAAGTGACCACACGATATTGCTAAGGACATTAGTGGACACAACCATGCCCACATTTGCTATGGATGAACAGTGGACCGTTGTTCGGCGGCGCGGGGACCGGAGAGGAGATCGCGACTGGACGGCCAGGGCGGGCAGACGCAGATCACCCCGACAGAACATTCCTCCATCTAGGGACAGCCGGAGGACTTATGCATCGGTCGTGAGAGGTGAGCACCGCTACGGCGAACCAGATCTCTTTCACGCACCTCAGCGGAGCCGAATGAGAGAACAACCGACAACAGACCGCTACGCAGCCCGACAGGCAAGTTGGTCCGGACGGGACCGCCGATTTGAACAGATAACAGCTCGAGACAACTGGGACCAGAGAGGAGATCGCAGCTGGACAGCTGGGGCGAGCAGACGCAGATCACCCCGACGGAGCATTTCTCCTCCTCGGAACAGCCGGAGGACTTATGCAGCGGTCGTGAGAGGTGAGCACCGCTACGGTGATCCAGATCTCTTTCACGTACCTCAGCGGAGCCGAATGAGAGAACAACCGGCTACAGACCGCTACGCAGCCCGACAGGCAAGGTGGACCGGACGGGACCGCCGATTTGAACAGAGAACAGCTCAGGTCAATTGGGATCAGAGAGGAGATCGCGGCTGGACAGCTGGGGCGAGCAGACGCAGATCGCCACCCGGACGGGACCGCCGATTTGAACGGAGGACAACTCAGAACAATCGGTACGTAAAACCCACCCGAACTGAACGAGCTGGACCCCCTGCTAACAAAATATTATCAGATGACCCTGATTTTTCTGCGAAGGTTCGCATTATGCACAGACTAATTAAAGCGGTGCACCATCTGAAAAATGTGGCAAGTGACAATTATCCTCCTTCTCTGAATAAAGTAGCCCACAATCTAATGACTGTAATTAAGCCAGCCATTCCCAACAAAATGACACAGACTAAGATTGAGGCAAACGCGAGGAACTGGGCTCATACAGCCATTTTGATCCTTCGAGAGCACTATACTGAGAACATTGAGAAGGAAATAAAAACACTTTCTGAGTTTCCTATACAGGATTGGGGGGGGCCATTCGAGATCGCAACTTCCTGGGCCAAGAGGAACCTGGGCCGTCGCCTGCAACCCGAATCCCTGGAGCAGGCTCGAGCAGAGATTATGGTAAAGATGGCTGAGCTCAGGGCAGCCACTATAACGGTGGAGACGACCACTGCCAGCGAACCCGTGGAACAGCCACAGGAGGACGAGAGAATGAGACAACTGGACATTATTGAACCCCTTGCTGAGGTAACACAACAAACTGTTTCACACACACAACACACCCAACCTCAGATCGGGACCGGCCGCAGGATAACCGTTTCTGCACAGGTCCATGAGCCACCTGCAAAGATCATCACATCCAAAACAACGACGGCAACAATGACAGACCACGTCAGTGGAGATTGGTCACCCTCTTCTGAGAGGGAGGAGGAAAAAGAGAGCGAACCGGTACTCACCGCTCCTCCGGACACTCCACAAGCGCCAGAACCCACTCCGGCGGAAACCACTCCGGCGGCACCGAGGGACCAGAGAGTGAAGAAAATTCTCGGCGCACTCCATGATACTCCAATCCAGGAGATATCACCTTCTCCCTCCATCCAGCCACCACAACCTGTGGAAGAGATGAACACTGAGGTGCTGGACCTCACACAGGGGGAATCCACCCCCCAAAAGACAAAGCAGGATAACACAGCTGTAGTGGACAAGCCACAACCAGCGACTCACCTGGGCCCACGTCGCAGCAGCTTGGACAGACTGAACTCCTGTGTACAGACTCGACTCCAAATAAGAACAGCGGAGGAATCGCCTTCATCGTCTTCTCCTCCTTCACCAGCCTCATCAGAGCAGCAGGTGCGGACCCCAACGAGACATCCTAACACCCGCAAGAAACTGAAAGATTGGCATCTACACATCAAGGAGCATTGGATCATCGTCGGCGATTCCAATGTCAGCAGACTTCCTCCTTTTGCAACTGACAACCTGCAGATCGACAGTTTCCCGGGAGCCAAATGGTGGCATGCAGAGAATCTGCTGGAGAGAGCCACCACTGACACATCAGTGACAACACTGGTCCTGTCCTTTGGGATTAACAATAGATCACAAAGGGACAAAAATGTGCCAATACTGGAGCTGAAAAGGGCACTGAGAGCAGCTCGAGAAAAGTTCCCTGAAGCTGACATTTTTGTGCCTGAAATTAACTTTTCTTCTGCCCTTCCTCAGGTGGAACAGGACACATTACTGCACCTGAATGCTTTCATTACAGGTTTAAAGAACCACATCCCAGCTCTCACTCCAGACATTTTCACCACGGAAGGTGATGACATTCATTGGTCATATGGGACATCTGAAGCCATGCTACAACACTGGGAAATGTATCTAAATGGGGAATCCCCATAAGCCTATTTAACCAGGGGGGGAAAAGTGATGTAAATGTGATAAATGTTGTAGATGGTTTTATGAACTTGTCCAAGACATTCCAGCCTTCTACTGCCCAGCGGACCCTACTAAATAGGGGCCTGACTTTTATCCCCACAAAAGGGTACAATAAAAATTTGCGATTACAGTGTAAATATGACATTCAACAGTACCATAGACGAATCAAATTGGCTGCATTTTATGGGGATAAAACTGAGACTGAACCCCAACCTTTCACCCCAAAATCAGAATGGTCTCCGTCCATTGCCCAGCTTCCACCTCAGATCGGCACCTTGATAAAAGCAGATTATGAGTATTTCCATAATCAATTTCATGTAGAACGTATTAAACCTAATTTGACAACAGAAGAAACAAGGGCCCTGACAGAACTGAAAGAAAACAAACAAATTATTATAAAACCAGCGGACAAAGGAAGCGCGGTTGTAATTCTGGACAGAGAACAGTACTTGGAGGAAGGTTATAGACAATTGAATGACAGAACATACTATTTGAAACTTAAAGAACCCATTTTTCATGACACAATACCTATGGTGGAAAAAATCATTAACATTTTACACCAGAAGAAATTCATAAACGTAAAACAAAGGAACTATTTACTGGGGTCCGCTGAACCAAGGGGAAGGCTCTTCTACATGCTGCCGAAAATCCATAAAGACCCGACAAAATGGAGTGTCCCCTTTCAGGTGCCCCCGGGAAGACCAATTGTCTCTGACTGTGACAGCGAAACTTATCACACAGCAGAGTATTTAGACTATTTTTTGAATCCTTTATCCACAAAACATGCAAGCTACATTAAAGACACATATGATTTTGTGGATAAAGTGAAACGAATAGAAGTCCCCAGTGATGCCTTTCTGTTTTCCATAGATATTGATAGCCTTTACACAAACATTGACATTGGTGAAGGCATTGACTCCATTAAGAGGGTCTTTCAAAGATACCCGAATAAGAAAAGACCGGAAAAGGAATTATTACAACTGTTAGAAATAAATCTTATAAGGAACGATTTTGAATTCAATGGTGACTTCTATCTACAGATTAAGGGGACGGCCATGGGGAAAAAGTTTGCCCCAGCATATGCGAATATCTTCATGGCAGAGTGGGAGACCTCTGCACTAGATAAGTGCATCAAAAAACCGCTGCACTACTATCGCTTTCTGGACGATATCTGGGGAGTTTGGCAGCATTCTGAGCAGGATTTTGAGGTGTTTTTGAAGACTTTAAATGACCATAATGCCTCTATTAAGCTCAAATCAACCATCAATAAAATTTCTATTGATTTTCTGGATACGACCACATTCAAGGGCCCAAATTTCCTCAATGACCACAAATTGGATATTAAAGTTTTTTTTAAACCTACAGATACACATGCCCTGCTATTTAAAACCAGCTTCCACCCCAAACACACATTTGCAGGGATAATTAAATCCCAACTATTGAGGTTCCACAGAATCTGTACACAACAGACTGATTTTGGAGCTGCGGTCAAAATTCTATTCTCGGCTCTCTCCAATAGGGGGTACTGTTGGTCTTTCTTAAGGAAATGCTTTAACTCCTTCCTACATACCAAACCAGTGGATGTGTCTCCTCTACTTCCAGTGGTCATCACCTATGCTCCTTGCACCTGTAAAATGGTCAGAGTTATTAAAAACAACTTCCAGAAACTGACTCAGAATGTACAGCCACTTCAGAATTACAGGGTCATTGCAGCCTTCAGGAGACATAAAAACTTGGGCGACCTCCTCATTAGGGCCCAAATCTCACCTCTCTCTGAGCCCAGGCGCAGAACCCAGGGGCAATTTTTCCAGCACCGCAAATGGGTACGCAGTCATGCCAATGGTACGGTTTTTCGATCAATGTGCAAAGGGACCCCGAAATCCAAGAACTGTGTATATTTAATTACATGTAAAAAGTGTGGAATCCAGTATGTGGGAGAAACAGGGAACACACTTTTAATTAGATTTACTCAACACAGACACAATATTACACAAAAAAAGAACACTCATACTTACCTGGTAAAGCACTTTTTACTCCATGGCTGGGCATCTGTCACAGCGACGGCAATCCAGGTGAATTCGAGGTGGACAACACAGCAGAGGAGAAGAGCGGAGAGGATCTGGATGGCCAAATTGGATACAATTTATCCAAAAGGCCTTAATGAGAAGGGATTTGGAAGGAGTTAATCCCAGAGATTGTATATAGTTACTGTATCACATTCTGATGTATTATTACTGTCTCTCATATTGTATATTTCAGCTCTTTGTAAAAATTAACTGGGGAACAGACTACCCCTGCAACTGGCCCTAATCCTAACCTTAGTGGACCCTATACAAATATTAATTCCGGCCCTAAACCTAACCTAATCCCTAATGGGACTGAATATTCCCCTACCCCTGGGATGGGCCCTAAACCTAACCTCAGTAGACCCGGTGCAGAGTGTGTTTTGGGCCCTAAACCTAACCTTAATTTACTCTGCACAGGGTGGGATTTGATCCCCAGTTCCAACCTTCCCCTGCTCCTCTTTACCTCTCCTCCCTCCACCTTCTAACCCCATCCACGGGATCCCACCTTACAGCTCCTTTGAGTGAGGTTGGGGTAATCCTGGACACCCGAGATGGGAACAGGTACGGTCTGTGCATTGGAGCCCGGCCCCCTTCGGGGTCCGTGCTCCCAATTTTGATCTCCCCTAACCGGCCTGTGCCGCCTGTACGCCCGCTTGGGTTCTCCGGGACCCCCACCTTACGTTGTTCCACCCTAAAAAAGGAAAAAGGGATTAATACACTTATCATTGTACAATATGACTACATTGATGTGATAGACTGCTTATCTCTGTTCTCTTATAGGAGCGAGGATAACCTTTTAACCCCTGCATGAGCTGAGGGATGTTTGAGTTCACGGATTTATTGTCTGGAACTATCAATTTACAGTGTACCATTTCATTGTTATGTATATACCGACTGTGATTGCTCATGGAATTATTGGTACAAACTCACTTTACAGACAATATGTTGTTAGCCTGAAATGTTTCTTTGGTGGATGAGATACCACATGGAATATTGTACTGCATAATATGATATATGACTGTAAATTGCATATCTCCATATGATGAAGAGACTATTGTCAGCTGGCTTCCACACCCATATGCAAATGAAAAAAAGTTTTTTATGTGTGTGCCGCTGACATTCAATATTCCAGAGGTCCATGAAAGCAGCAGGTGTGGGTGCGACCAGTCAGAACCCCGATCTCACATGGAATTTTGAACTGAACTATGTGTGGGCCACTGATTGGTGCGAAAGCGCGGTCACCCTAAGCATTGTGGGAAGTGTGGTCCGACCCACATGCAAACTGTATGGACGCTTCTTGTACAGCACGCAATCTGCACCGGACAATGATATTTGGACTTTTTTGCTTCTATTTGGACTTCTTTAATTCTGTAGCAAGCCAGCCTGAAGAAGGTTTATCAAAAACCGAAACGTCGCGACTTTGGTTTGCTTTGTATGTATATATTTTCTGATTTACTTAGGTTGAGCAATAATAAAACGCTCAGTAACCATAAGTCAGTAGTACGAGTGATCCGTTAGCATAGAACCACCTAGCACTATCAGCACGGTCAAAAGTGACCACACGATATTGCTAAGGACATTAGTGGACACAACCATGCCCACATTTGCTATGGATGAACAGTGGACCGTTGTTCGGCGGCGCGGGGACCGGAGAGGAGATCGCGACTGGACGGCCAGGGCGGGCAGACGCAGATCACCCCGACAGAACATTCCTCCATCTAGGGACAGCCGGAGGACTTATGCATCGGTCGTGAGAGGTGAGCACCGCTACGGCGAACCAGATCTCTTTCACGCACCTCAGCGGAGCCGAATGAGAGAACAACCGACAACAGACCGCTACGCAGCCCGACAGGCAAGTTGGTCCGGACGGGACCGCCGATTTGAACAGATAACAGCTCGAGACAACTGGGACCAGAGAGGAGATCGCAGCTGGACAGCTGGGGCGAGCAGACGCAGATCACCCCGACGGAGCATTTCTCCTCCTCGGAACAGCCGGAGGACTTATGCAGCGGTCGTGAGA
Source organism: Diplotaxodon limnothrissa (assembly GCF_057381915.1). Taxonomy (NCBI): domain Eukaryota; kingdom Metazoa; phylum Chordata; class Actinopteri; order Cichliformes; family Cichlidae; genus Diplotaxodon; species Diplotaxodon limnothrissa. Next base: position 228,703 of record NC_140616.1, read on the forward strand.
GGTGAGCACCGCTACGGTGATCCAGATCTCTTTCACGTACCTCAGCGGAGCCGAATGAGAGAACAACCGGCTACAGACCGCTACGCAGCCCGACAGGCAAGGTGGACCGGACGGGACCGCCGATTTGAACAGAGAACAGCTCAGGTCAATTGGGATCAGAGAGGAGATCGCGGCTGGACAGCTGGGGCGAGCAGACGCAGATCGCCACCCGGACGGGACCGCCGATTTGAACGGAGGACAACTCAGAACAATCGGTACGTAAAACCCACCCGAACTGAACGAGCTGGACCCCCTGCTAACAAAATATTATCAGATGACCCTGATTTTTCTGCGAAGGTTCGCATTATGCACAGACTAATTAAAGCGGTGCACCATCTGAAAAATGTGGCAAGTGACAATTATCCTCCTTCTCTGAATAAAGTAGCCCACAATCTAATGACTGTAATTAAGCCAGCCATTCCCAACAAAATGACACAGACTAAGATTGAGGCAAACGCGAGGAACTGGGCTCATACAGCCATTTTGATCCTTCGAGAGCACTATACTGAGAACATTGAGAAGGAAATAAAAACACTTTCTGAGTTTCCTATACAGGATTGGGGGGGGCCATTCGAGATCGCAACTTCCTGGGCCAAGAGGAACCTGGGCCGTCGCCTGCAACCCGAATCCCTGGAGCAGGCTCGAGCAGAGATTATGGTAAAGATGGCTGAGCTCAGGGCAGCCACTATAACGGTGGAGACGACCACTGCCAGCGAACCCGTGGAACAGCCACAGGAGGACGAGAGAATGAGACAACTGGACATTATTGAACCCCTTGCTGAGGTAACACAACAAACTGTTTCACACACACAACACACCCAACCTCAGATCGGGACCGGCCGCAGGATAACCGTTTCTGCACAGGTCCATGAGCCACCTGCAAAGATCATCACATCCAAAACAACGACGGCAACAATGACAGACCACGTCAGTGGAGATTGGTCACCCTCTTCTGAGAGGGAGGAGGAAAAAGAGAGCGAACCGGTACTCACCGCTCCTCCGGACACTCCACAAGCGCCAGAACCCACTCCGGCGGAAACCACTCCGGCGGCACCGAGGGACCAGAGAGTGAAGAAAATTCTCGGCGCACTCCATGATACTCCAATCCAGGAGATATCACCTTCTCCCTCCATCCAGCCACCACAACCTGTGGAAGAGATGAACACTGAGGTGCTGGACCTCACACAGGGGGAATCCACCCCCCAAAAGACAAAGCAGGATAACACAGCTGTAGTGGACAAGCCACAACCAGCGACTCACCTGGGCCCACGTCGCAGCAGCTTGGACAGACTGAACTCCTGTGTACAGACTCGACTCCAAATAAGAACAGCGGAGGAATCGCCTTCATCGTCTTCTCCTCCTTCACCAGCCTCATCAGAGCAGCAGGTGCGGACCCCAACGAGACATCCTAACACCCGCAAGAAACTGAAAGATTGGCATCTACACATCAAGGAGCATTGGATCATCGTCGGCGATTCCAATGTCAGCAGACTTCCTCCTTTTGCAACTGACAACCTGCAGATCGACAGTTTCCCGGGAGCCAAATGGTGGCATGCAGAGAATCTGCTGGAGAGAGCCACCACTGACACATCAGTGACAACACTGGTCCTGTCCTTTGGGATTAACAATAGATCACAAAGGGACAAAAATGTGCCAATACTGGAGCTGAAAAGGGCACTGAGAGCAGCTCGAGAAAAGTTCCCTGAAGCTGACATTTTTGTGCCTGAAATTAACTTTTCTTCTGCCCTTCCTCAGGTGGAACAGGACACATTACTGCACCTGAATGCTTTCATTACAGGTTTAAAGAACCACATCCCAGCTCTCACTCCAGACATTTTCACCACGGAAGGTGATGACATTCATTGGTCATATGGGACATCTGAAGCCATGCTACAACACTGGGAAATGTATCTAAATGGGGAATCCCCATAAGCCTATTTAACCAGGGGGGGAAAAGTGATGTAAATGTGATAAATGTTGTAGATGGTTTTATGAACTTGTCCAAGACATTCCAGCCTTCTACTGCCCAGCGGACCCTACTAAATAGGGGCCTGACTTTTATCCCCACAAAAGGGTACAATAAAAATTTGCGATTACAGTGTAAATATGACATTCAACAGTACCATAGACGAATCAAATTGGCTGCATTTTATGGGGATAAAACTGAGACTGAACCCCAACCTTTCACCCCAAAATCAGAATGGTCTCCGTCCATTGCCCAGCTTCCACCTCAGATCGGCACCTTGATAAAAGCAGATTATGAGTATTTCCATAATCAATTTCATGTAGAACGTATTAAACCTAATTTGACAACAGAAGAAACAAGGGCCCTGACAGAACTGAAAGAAAACAAACAAATTATTATAAAACCAGCGGACAAAGGAAGCGCGGTTGTAATTCTGGACAGAGAACAGTACTTGGAGGAAGGTTATAGACAATTGAATGACAGAACATACTATTTGAAACTTAAAGAACCCATTTTTCATGACACAATACCTATGGTGGAAAAAATCATTAACATTTTACACCAGAAGAAATTCATAAACGTAAAACAAAGGAACTATTTACTGGGGTCCGCTGAACCAAGGGGAAGGCTCTTCTACATGCTGCCGAAAATCCATAAAGACCCGACAAAATGGAGTGTCCCCTTTCAGGTGCCCCCGGGAAGACCAATTGTCTCTGACTGTGACAGCGAAACTTATCACACAGCAGAGTATTTAGACTATTTTTTGAATCCTTTATCCACAAAACATGCAAGCTACATTAAAGACACATATGATTTTGTGGATAAAGTGAAACGAATAGAAGTCCCCAGTGATGCCTTTCTGTTTTCCATAGATATTGATAGCCTTTACACAAACATTGACATTGGTGAAGGCATTGACTCCATTAAGAGGGTCTTTCAAAGATACCCGAATAAGAAAAGACCGGAAAAGGAATTATTACAACTGTTAGAAATAAATCTTATAAGGAACGATTTTGAATTCAATGGTGACTTCTATCTACAGATTAAGGGGACGGCCATGGGGAAAAAGTTTGCCCCAGCATATGCGAATATCTTCATGGCAGAGTGGGAGACCTCTGCACTAGATAAGTGCATCAAAAAACCGCTGCACTACTATCGCTTTCTGGACGATATCTGGGGAGTTTGGCAGCATTCTGAGCAGGATTTTGAGGTGTTTTTGAAGACTTTAAATGACCATAATGCCTCTATTAAGCTCAAATCAACCATCAATAAAATTTCTATTGATTTTCTGGATACGACCACATTCAAGGGCCCAAATTTCCTCAATGACCACAAATTGGATATTAAAGTTTTTTTTAAACCTACAGATACACATGCCCTGCTATTTAAAACCAGCTTCCACCCCAAACACACATTTGCAGGGATAATTAAATCCCAACTATTGAGGTTCCACAGAATCTGTACACAACAGACTGATTTTGGAGCTGCGGTCAAAATTCTATTCTCGGCTCTCTCCAATAGGGGGTACTGTTGGTCTTTCTTAAGGAAATGCTTTAACTCCTTCCTACATACCAAACCAGTGGATGTGTCTCCTCTACTTCCAGTGGTCATCACCTATGCTCCTTGCACCTGTAAAATGGTCAGAGTTATTAAAAACAACTTCCAGAAACTGACTCAGAATGTACAGCCACTTCAGAATTACAGGGTCATTGCAGCCTTCAGGAGACATAAAAACTTGGGCGACCTCCTCATTAGGGCCCAAATCTCACCTCTCTCTGAGCCCAGGCGCAGAACCCAGGGGCAATTTTTCCAGCACCGCAAATGGGTACGCAGTCATGCCAATGGTACGGTTTTTCGATCAATGTGCAAAGGGACCCCGAAATCCAAGAACTGTGTATATTTAATTACATGTAAAAAGTGTGGAATCCAGTATGTGGGAGAAACAGGGAACACACTTTTAATTAGATTTACTCAACACAGACACAATATTACACAAAAAAAGAACACTCATACTTACCTGGTAAAGCACTTTTTACTCCATGGCTGGGCATCTGTCACAGCGACGGCAATCCAGGTGAATTCGAGGTGGACAACACAGCAGAGGAGAAGAGCGGAGAGGATCTGGATGGCCAAATTGGATACAATTTATCCAAAAGGCCTTAATGAGAAGGGATTTGGAAGGAGTTAATCCCAGAGATTGTATATAGTTACTGTATCACATTCTGATGTATTATTACTGTCTCTCATATTGTATATTTCAGCTCTTTGTAAAAATTAACTGGGGAACAGACTACCCCTGCAACTGGCCCTAATCCTAACCTTAGTGGACCCTATACAAATATTAATTCCGGCCCTAAACCTAACCTAATCCCTAATGGGACTGAATATTCCCCTACCCCTGGGATGGGCCCTAAACCTAACCTCAGTAGACCCGGTGCAGAGTGTGTTTTGGGCCCTAAACCTAACCTTAATTTACTCTGCACAGGGTGGGATTTGATCCCCAGTTCCAACCTTCCCCTGCTCCTCTTTACCTCTCCTCCCTCCACCTTCTAACCCCATCCACGGGATCCCACCTTACAGCTCCTTTGAGTGAGGTTGGGGTAATCCTGGACACCCGAGATGGGAACAGGTACGGTCTGTGCATTGGAGCCCGGCCCCCTTCGGGGTCCGTGCTCCCAATTTTGATCTCCCCTAACCCCTAACCCTAACCCTAACCCCCTAACCCTAACCCTAAATTTAACGGAGGAGGAGCTCAAAGCTCTAAAAGAACTAAAAGAAAATAAATCAATAATCTTAAAACCAGCAGATAAAGGCAGCGCTGTAGTGATCTTGGACAGGGATCAATACCTACAAGAGGGCTACAGACAATTACATGATAAAACCTATTATTCTAAATTAAAGAAACCGATCTATTTGGATACATTACCTATTGTGGAGAAAATTGTTAATAATCTACACCTGAAAAAATTCATTAATTTCAAACAAAAAACCTATTTACTGGGCTCCGCTGAGCCAAGGGGAAGGCTCTTTTATTTATTACCAAAAATCCACAAAGACCCAGCAAAGTGGTCTGTACCATTTCAGGTGCCTCCTGGGCGTCCCATTGTGTCTGATTGCGGTAGTGAAACTTACCACACTGCAGAATATCTGGACTTCTTCCTTAATCCCTTATCCATAAAGCATGAAAGTTACATTAAGGATACGTATGACTTTGTGGAAAAGGTTAAGCAGACAGAAGTCCCCACTGAATCATTTCTCTTTTCAATTGACATTGACAGCCTATACACAAATATTGACATTAAGGAGGGAATAAACTCCATCAGGAATATTTTCCAAAAATACCCAGACAAAAAAAGACCTGAAAAAGAATTATTACAATTATTAGAAATCAACTTAACGAGAAATGATTTTGAATTCAATGGGGACTTCTTCTTGCAAATTAAAGGTACGGCCATGGGCAAAAAATTCGCGCCGGCATATGCCAACATTTTCATGGCAGAATGGGAAACTGCAGCCCTGGCAAAATGTGTCAAGAAACCACTGTACTATTACCGATTTCTTGACGACATCTGGGGCATATGGCCACACTCTGAACAAGATTTTGAAGCCTTTCTAAGCACTCTGAATGGCCATAATAATTCGATCAAATTAAAATCTACAATTAATAAAACCACAATTGATTTCTTGGATACAACTACTTTCAAAGGCCCAAATTTTCCACAGACACACAAATTGGATATTAAAGTATTCTTCAAGCCCACAGACACACATGCCCTTTTATTCAAAACAAGTTTCCACCCAAAACACACCTTTGCTGGTTTAATAAAGTCACAACTGTTGAGATTTCACAGAATTTGCACACAACCTACTGACTTCAGAGCAGCGACCAAAATTTTATTCTCAGCTCTCACCAGTAGGGGGTATTGTCGCTCTTTCCTCAGGAAATGCTTCAATTCATTCCTGCAGACAAAACCCATTGATTTGACACCTGTCCTGCCTGTTGTTTTGACCTATGCCCCATCAATGTGCAAACTAATCAGAGTGATTAGAAACAATTTTCAGGATCTTGTCCAGAAAACCCAATTGCTGGGGGATCACAAGGTGATAGCTGCCTTTAGGAGGAATAAAAACCTAAGGGATTTCCTCATTAAGGCAAAAATCTCACCTCTCTCTGAGCCCAAACTCAGAGACCAGGGGCAATTTTTTAAGCACCAGAAATGGTTGCGTAGTTTTTCCAATGGTAATGTATTCTGCTCACAAGCTAATGGGACTCCACGCTCCAAGAACTGTGTATATATGATCACTTGCAGCAAATGTGGAATCCAGTATGTGGGTGAGACAAGCAACACAATTCTAACAAGATTCACCCAGCATAGGTACAATGTGTTAAGGAAGAAGAACACACACACACAACTGGTGAAACACTTCCTGGCACATGGCTGGGAATCTGTCAGAGCAACAGTAACACAGGCAAATCCTAGATGGACTACTCAGCAGAGGAGGAAGGCTGAAAGACTCTGGATTGCAAAACTGGACACTGTACACCCTAAGGGGTTAAATGAAAAAAGTTTTTAAAGGACATAAAGTCCACATACTGTATATACTTGTTTATTATTACTGTTCTGTTTTTCCTGTGTTTTCCATGTTCATTATTATTATCATTGTCACCAACACTCCACCTGTCTGTATATACTTGCTGTGACATCCTGGCCATGAGTTTTATTCTGACCCTAACCAATTCTAACCCTGGGCTGATTTTAATCTTATCCTTGAAGCCCAACCCTAAGCCCAAATCCTAACCCCAACCATTTTTAACCCTATATTGGAATTGTAAACCTCATGTCCAGGATACTAACATAATCCCTTTTTCAGGACACCAAGTTTGGGGCATGGTTCCTTGAGCCGGGAGCAGGGAAGGCCTGTGCATTGAGACTCAATTGCCTTCGGCAATCGAGCCCTCATCTTATCTTCTCCTAACCCGCCTGTGCCCCTTGTCAACCCACTCCTGGGACCCTCTGCCCTTACACTGAAACACTGTATATATGTGTATACTCAATTACTGTACATATCATCCACATAATTCCAATTGTGATGATTTCCTTTTGACTCTCATATGGAGAGAGACTTTTTGTAAATACTGTATATTTCTATTCACAAGTTACTGTCGTCCGGTGTGTATATATTTCCTGACTGCATATTTTGTCAACACTGTTTTGTTTGTGACCATGTTCCTTTAACTCTCATATGGAGAGCAACATTGTTTGAAAACTGTATATATCTCTGTTTACAAATTACTGTGATTCAAAATGTTCCTGAACGCAGCAAACGGGCTAACAACCAATCAATTTGAATCTTTCGAGGGGGGCCTCTGACTCACGGAGCAGGAGCTCCTCTCATTGGTTGTTGAGACCCGCAATGTTTGAATTTTGACTTGCGCAGTGTACACACCGGCGACTTGGATTGTAACTGATGTCTTATGATACGATTTTCATTCTTCAAGTAAGCCAGCCTGAAGAAGGTTAATATTAACCGAAACGTCGCGACTTTGGCTTATTTCTTTGTAAATTTTGTAAATTTGTTTGCTTTTATTTTTTGCATTAAGCGAAAATAAAGCTCTTTTTCATTTTTCTGAACAAACGTGAGGACTATTATTATTATTATTATTTTTGGGACACACAGCAATTCTTACACTGCTAGCACGGTCCCCAGCGACCATTTGTCTAAGCTGAGACCGCAAGTGTGCCTGCAAAAATGCCCACGTTTTATCCGGAAGACGACTGGACCGTCGTCCGCCATCGCAGAGGCCGGAGAGGCGACCGCGACCTCAGAGACGACCGGAGATCTCCCAGACGGACCAGCTACCCGTCCCGCGCCGTGCGCCGCACCTACGCGTCGGTGGTGAGGGGATATGACCGCCGTGAGGGGAGAGAAATTCCCCACAACGCTCACCCGGCATGGCGTCAACACCGGAGGGCAGAACAGCCAGCTCCAGTCCGCTATGCAGCCCGCTACCGTGATCGGCCGGAACAAAGGCACCGTTTTGAACAGGAGCGAGCCCGGGATCGTAGCTACCCATCCCACACTGAGCGCCGGACCTACGCTTCAGTAGTGAGTGGATGGCACCACCGGAGAGAGGAGAGAGAAATCCCCCACACATGGCGACAGCGCCGGAGCAGAGAGCGACCAACTACGACCCGCTATGCTGCCCGGCACGGGGATCAACACGAGCAGAGGCGCCTGGCTGACCGAGGACAAGCATGGGACAGACGGTATGTGAAGCGTGCCAGATTTTCACGACCTGATCCTCCCAGACACGCCGTGCCATCTGATGACGCAGACTTTTCAACTAAAGTGCGGATTATTCACAGACTTATCAAATCTGTTCATCACCTTAAAAACGTTTCAAGGGACAAATATCCACCCTCCCTGAACAAAATTGTACAGAATTTAATGACTGTCATTAAGCCAGCTGCACCGAGCGAACAAACACAGACTCGAATCGAGGGTAATGCGAAGAACTGGGCATACACAGCAGTCCTGATTCTCCGCGATCATTATTCTATGGCTATGGAGGTTGAGCTAAAACGCCTCTTTGAGTTTCCTAAACAGGACTGGGAAGGACCCTTTGAGGTGGCGTCATCCTGGGCCAAGCGCAACCTGGGCCGCCGTCTCCGACCGGAGTCACTGGACCAGACCCAGGCAGCCATCATAGCCAGACTGGCAGACCTGAGAGCGGACACCGAATCGAGAGAACAGAGCCGCGGGACCAGCGAGCCGACACGACAACCAGAGGTGAGGGATGATCTCATAACACTCGACTCGACCGAACCTCTGACAGAAGTGTTGCAGCCAGCTCCAACTGCACAGCCTGCCACGACACAGCCCAGAGCCGGCCGAACCATAACGGTGACTGCACAGGTGCATGCTCCACCTCCAGCGCGCCCTGTCACCACGGCGACGGCGACCACCATGACCGACACCATCAGCGGTGACTGGTCACCTCTCATAGAGCGCGACGGTGAGGAGGACGACGATCCAAAACCCATCACCCCCACCCCCCATGAAGACCCTCCTGAACCCACACCAATGTCACCAAAAGACCGGAGAGTGGAGAGGGTATTCGCCGCGCTTCGCACGACCTCTGCTGAGGAGGAGCCGCCCCCGCCCACTCAGTCCCCGCAACCGGAAGATGACATAATGATCGAGGTAATGGACCTCACTCAGGGGGACGACACCATCCCCACGAGACCCATAAAAGACATTGAAACAGCGCCTGGACCGTCCACGTCTGCACATCTCGGCCTGCCACGCACCACACAGGACAGACTGAAATCCTGCGTGCAGACCCGCCTCCAGACGAGGAGAATGGAGGAATCCTCCCAGTCTCCTCCCCTTGCACCTGCTTCACCTGCTGAACAACCCGTCCTCCCCACGAGACACCCAAACACGCAGAGGAAGCTGCAGGATTGGAGCCTCCACATCAGGAAATCAGCACTCATCATCGGTGACTCAAATGTAAGCACACTCCCATCTTTTTCAGCGGAGAACGTGCAAATTGACAGCTTCCCCGGTGCAAAGTGGTGCCATGCACAGGCCCTGCTGGAAAAAGCCACTTCCAGCGTAGAAGTGGAAACAATAATTTTATCTTTTGGCCTAAATAACAGATCACAGAGGGACAAGAACACACCAATCACAGAACTGAAAAAGGCACTACTGACGGCCCAGAATGAATTTCCTGAAGCTGACATCTACGTGCCAGTGGTGAACTACTCCTCCGCTCTGCCCCAGAATGAGCAGGACACACTCCTGCACTTAAACACTTTCATTACAGGTCTGGTGAACCACATACCGGCTCTTCCTGATGACAGTTTTGAGACAGGAAGGGACAACATCCACTGGACTGACGTAACGGCTTTGCATATGTTGGAGCACTGGAATGCTTTTGTGGAGTCCCCTTGAGCCCATCTGATAAAAGGGAGGGGGTAAGTTCTGGTGTGATTAACTTGTCTAAGCATTTTAAGCCTTCCACTGCCCAGCGGAACCTCCTGAATAGGGGTCTTAATTTTATTCCTGCAATAGGTTATGACAAAAATTTTAAATTACAATGCAAGCATGATATTCAACAATATCACAGGAGAATCAAATTGGCTATTCATTATGGGGAGAAGTCTGATGCAGAACCCCAGCCTTTCACTCTTAAATCTGAGTGGTCTCCTCCGTTAGGTCAGCTTCCACAGGAAGTGTCCACTTTAATGAAAGCTGACTATGAATATTTTAATAACCATTTCCATATCAGCCATGTTAAACCAAATTTAACGGAGGAGGAGCTCAAAGCTCTAAAAGAACTAAAAGAAAATAAATCAATAATCTTAAAACCAGCAGATAAAGGCAGCGCTGTAGTGATCTTGGACAGGGATCAATACCTACAAGAGGGCTACAGACAATTACATGATAAAACCTATTATTCTAAATTAAAGAAACCGATCTATTTGGATACATTACCTATTGTGGAGAAAATTGTTAATAATCTACACCTGAAAAAATTCATTAATTTCAAACAAAAAACCTATTTACTGGGCTCCGCTGAGCCAAGGGGAAGGCTCTTTTATTTATTACCAAAAATCCACAAAGACCCAGCAAAGTGGTCTGTACCATTTCAGGTGCCTCCTGGGCGTCCCATTGTGTCTGATTGCGGTAGTGAAACTTACCACACTGCAGAATATCTGGACTTCTTCCTTAATCCCTTATCCATAAAGCATGAAAGTTACATTAAGGATACGTATGACTTTGTGGAAAAGGTTAAGCAGACAGAAGTCCCCACTGAATCATTTCTCTTTTCAATTGACATTGACAGCCTATACACAAATATTGACATTAAGGAGGGAATAAACTCCATCAGGAATATTTTCCAAAAATACCCAGACAAAAAAAGACCTGAAAAAGAATTATTACAATTATTAGAAATCAACTTAACGAGAAATGATTTTGAATTCAATGGGGACTTCTTCTTGCAAATTAAAGGTACGGCCATGGGCAAAAAATTCGCGCCGGCATATGCCAACATTTTCATGGCAGAATGGGAAACTGCAGCCCTGGCAAAATGTGTCAAGAAACCACTGTACTATTACCGATTTCTTGACGACATCTGGGGCATATGGCCACACTCTGAACAAGATTTTGAAGCCTTTCTAAGCACTCTGAATGGCCATAATAATTCGATCAAATTAAAATCTACAATTAATAAAACCACAATTGATTTCTTGGATACAACTACTTTCAAAGGCCCAAATTTTCCACAGACACACAAATTGGATATTAAAGTATTCTTCAAGCCCACAGACACACATGCCCTTTTATTCAAAACAAGTTTCCACCCAAAACACACCTTTGCTGGTTTAATAAAGTCACAACTGTTGAGATTTCACAGAATTTGCACACAACCTACTGACTTCAGAGCAGCGACCAAAATTTTATTCTCAGCTCTCACCAGTAGGGGGTATTGTCGCTCTTTCCTCAGGAAATGCTTCAATTCATTCCTGCAGACAAAACCCATTGATTTGACACCTGTCCTGCCTGTTGTTTTGACCTATGCCCCATCAATGTGCAAACTAATCAGAGTGATTAGAAACAATTTTCAGGATCTTGTCCAGAAAACCCAATTGCTGGGGGATCACAAGGTGATAGCTGCCTTTAGGAGGAATAAAAACCTAAGGGATTTCCTCATTAAGGCAAAAATCTCACCTCTCTCTGAGCCCAAACTCAGAGACCAGGGGCAATTTTTTAAGCACCAGAAATGGTTGCGTAGTTTTTCCAATGGTAATGTATTCTGCTCACAAGCTAATGGGACTCCACGCTCCAAGAACTGTGTATATATGATCACTTGCAGCAAATGTGGAATCCAGTATGTGGGTGAGACAAGCAACACAATTCTAACAAGATTCACCCAGCATAGGTACAATGTGTTAAGGAAGAAGAACACACACACACAACTGGTGAAACACTTCCTGGCACATGGCTGGGAATCTGTCAGAGCAACAGTAACACAGGCAAATCCTAGATGGACTACTCAGCAGAGGAGGAAGGCTGAAAGACTCTGGATTGCAAAACTGGACACTGTACACCCTAAGGGGTTAAATGAAAAAAGTTTTTAAAGGACATAAAGTCCACATACTGTATATACTTGTTTATTATTACTGTTCTGTTTTTCCTGTGTTTTCCATGTTCATTATTATTATCATTGTCACCAACACTCCACCTGTCTGTATATACTTGCTGTGACATCCTGGCCATGAGTTTTATTCTGACCCTAACCAATTCTAACCCTGGGCTGATTTTAATCTTATCCTTGAAGCCCAACCCTAAGCCCAAATCCTAACCCCAACCATTTTTAACCCTATATTGGAATTGTAAACCTCATGTCCAGGATACTAACATAATCCCTTTTTCAGGACACCAAGTTTGGGGCATGGTTCCTTGAGCCGGGAGCAGGGAAGGCCTGTGCATTGAGACTCAATTGCCTTCGGCAATCGAGCCCTCATCTTATCTTCCCCTAACCCCATACATTACCTATTGTGGAGAAAATTGTTAATAATCTACACCTAAAAAAATTCATTAATTTCAAACAAAAAACCTATTTACTGGGCTCCGCTGAGCCAAGGGGAAGGCTCTTTTATTTATTACCTAAAATCCACAAAGACCCAGCAAAGTGGTCTATACCATTTCAGGTGCCTCCCGGGCGTCCCATTGTGTCTGATTGCGGTAGTGAAACTTACCACACTGCAGAATACCTGGACTTCTTCCTTAATCCCTTATCCATAAAGCATGAAAGTTACATTAAGGATACGTATGACTTTGTGGAAAAGGTTAAGCAGACAGAAGTCCCCATTGAATCTTTTCTCTTTTCAATTGACATTGACAGCCTCTATACTAATATTGACATTAAGGAGGGAATAAAATCCATCAGAAATATTTTCCAAAAATACCCAGACAAAAAAAGACCTGAAAAGGAATTATTACAATTATTAGAAATCAACTTAACGAGAAATGACTTTGAATTCAATGGGGACTTCTTCTTGCAGATAAAAGGTACAGCCATGGGCAAAAAATTCGCACCGGCATATGCCAACATTTTCATGGCAGAATGGGAAACCGCAGCCCTGGCAAAATGTGTCAAGAAACCACTGTACTACTATCGGTTTCTTGACGACATCTGGGGCATATGGCCACACTCTGAACAAGATTTTGAAACCTTTCTAAGCACTCTGAACGGCCATAATAATTCGATCAAATTAAAATCTACAATTAATAGAACCACAATTGATTTCTTGGATACAACCACTTTCAAAGGCCCAAATTTTCCACAGACACACAAATTGGATATTAAAGTATTCTTCAAGCCCACAGACACACATGCCCTTTTATTCAAAACAAGTTTCCACCCAAAACACACATTTGCTGGTTTAATAAAGTCACAACTGTTGAGATTTCACAGAATTTGCACACAACATACTGACTTCAGAGCAGCGACCAAAATTTTATTCTCAGCTCTCACCAGTAGGGGGTATTGTCGCTCTTTCCTCAGGAAATGCTTTAATTCATTCCTGCAGACAAAACCCATTGATTTGACACCTGTCCTGCCTGTTGTTTTGACTTATGCCCCATCAATGTGCAAACTAATCAGAGTGATTAGAAACAATTTTCAGGATCTTGTCCAGAAAACCCAATTGCTGGGGGATCACAAGGTAATAGCTGCCTTTAGGAGGAATAAAAACCTGAGGGATTTCCTCATTAAGGCAAAAATCTCACCTCTCTCTGAGCCCAAACTCAGAGACCAGGGGCAATTTTTTAAGCACCAGAAATGGTTGCGTAGTTTTTCCAATGGGAATGTATTCTGCTCACAGGCTAATGGGACTCCACGCTCCAAGAACTGTGTATATATGATCACTTGCAGCAAATGTGGAATTCAGTATGTGGGTGAGACAAGTAACACAATCCTGACAAGATTCACCCAGCATAGGTACAATGTGTTAAGGAAGAAGAACACACACACACAACTAGTGAAACACTTCCTGTCACATAGCTGGGAATCTGTCAGAGCAACAGTAATACAGGCAAATCCCAGATGGACTACTCAGCAGAGGAGGAAGGCTGAAAGACTCTGGATTGCCAAACTGGACACTGTACACCCTAAGGGGTTAAATGAAAAAAGTTTTTAAAGGACATAAAGTCCACATAATGTACATACTTGTCTATTATTTATGTCTATTATTACTGTTTTGTTATTACTGTTATTACTATGTTCCTTATCATCATCGTTGTTACCAGTACTCCGCCTGTCTGTATATGTTTACTGGAGCATCCTGACCATGAGACTTATCCTGACCCTAACCAGTCCTAACCCTGTGCTGAGTTTAATTCCATCCTTGAAGCCCAACCCTGATTTCAATCCTAAACCTAACCACATTTAACCCTATATTGGGACAACCCTCAACTCCAAACTCCACCCTCCCTCCCTCTCTCTCTCTCTCTCTCTCTCTCTCTCACACTCTTTCTCTTTCTTACCCCTTTCTCCTGCCAACCCCCCCCCTCTTATCTCGGGTTCATCACAATGGAGGTCTCATGCCCAGGATGCCAACACAATCCTTTTTAGGACACCATATTGGAGACATGGTTCCTTGAGCCGGGAGCAGGGATGGCCAGTGCATTGGTGCTCGATCGCCTGCGGCGACCGAGCCCCCATCTTATGTTCTCCTAACCACTTGGTGTTCTGGCCTTAGCCCTAATTAATTGGATCCATAATTCATAATTAAATAATTTTTGATTTGGCCCTAACCCTAATTACTGGATAAAAATTACTTACAATTAATTAAAAACACTCAATTCAGGACTTACAAAAAATTACTACATACACAATAATAAAAAAATACAGTAGACATGGTTAAATGTGGTTAAAAAATTGTTTCTACGATTATAAATTATTTACATGGTTAAAAAATTAAAATCTTTCTAAAAACATGTTTTTGCCAGTGAGGAGTGATTAAAAACTACATTTGTAAAAATTCTATTCGAAAAATTAAAAGCGAAAAGGTAAAAACACTAATTTGGCTTTCTAAAACTAAATTCGAACTGAAAAAAAGTGGGAGGGTATAAATAGAAGGGGAAGGCACTCGCTGCTCATTTCATTCCAAACCATCGGACAGAGCAGACCTCTGAGAGCAAGCCTGTTTCCCATTTATTTTTGTGTGTGCCTGGCCTGAAGAAGACCTTCACAGGTCGAAACGTTGCCACATAGGCACACAAATTCATTTATTTGGCCTATTGTAATTTGATTTCTTTTTTCTTTGATAACTAAAAGGTTTTTTTCAAAACCAATTCATTTTTTTATTTTATTTCTTTAAAAATTTAAGTTAAAAATTACATATTTAAGTTAAAGCTTTAAAAATTTACTTTAAAAATTTAATTTAAACTTTGGTAGAAAAACCAATTAAAAAAACACTCGCCTCCATCCAACTCACCATGGTTGGATGGACTTCTGACTGGACCCTGGTGCGCCATGGCGGACGCCGTGGACAATCCAAGGTCCAGGCCCCTTACCGAGGGATGGCCCGTGCACCGCCCGCCTCCAATTGGAGGAGGGGCCCAAACACTCATCCTAACCGGCCTGCGCCTCCCTTCGGTACCTCAGCTAGATATCTGGGACCTCACTCACGGTCCTACGCTTCAGTGACCCGACACGGAACTTTTGGTTCAGTTGCCGGACCTCGGCGCTTGAACCAAGGCCGTCAACAGCAACCCACGGACCCAAAATTTGCCAAGTTGGTCAGACAACTTCATTCGGTCATCAAAGTGGTCCACCATTTACAGAACGTTTCCCAGGAACCGGGGAAACCTGAACCTGTCATGATCTCTCGCATGGTCGAGACCCTGTCCACCATGATTAAGCCTGCATGCCCCAATCAAACAACAAGGGACTTGATTGACGGCAATGCCAGGAATTGGGGACATACCACACTCATCATTCTTGAGGATCATTACACAACCATATTGGAAGACGTTTTGTCAGATCTCAGTGGGACTCTGCCACCTGACTGGCAAACGGCCTTTGAGGTGGCCACCAGATGGGCAAAGAAAAACTTGCCCCGAATCACCCAGGAGGTGATCGACCATGCGGAGGCATTGGTCGCAACATGTACCGAGGTGGGAATGGACCTCGAAACACAACCAACACCAGTTCCCCTGGACACGGAACAACAGTCAGAAGACGTACATGAACCACCACAACGGGCACGCCCACAGAAACGACCACAAGTACGTCCTCCACGGGCTAACTTTGTCACCATCGAAGAAAAAAGTGCCCCACATGTCCAGAAAAAACGGACAGTGGCAACTATGACTGGTGATGTGTCTGAGGGGACACCAGAGCCCCCCCAAGATGGACAGGCTGAACCAAGTGTTCAGGCTGCCCCACTCATGGAACATAGCGACCCCAGGCCCGAAAGACAGGGGAGGAGGGCCCCTCGGGGGGTAGTGGTACAGGACGACAGTTTTGACTTTGACATAGTGGACATAGAGGGGGAGGTAGACGGACTGGGTGCCACTCCTGCACAACGTCCATTGCCACAGTTTGAGCCCCTGGGTGGGGAGGAGGACAATAGGCTAGGCGGCACTCCTCCATTGGTCCCCGCTGTCGCTGGCACACGTCCCCAACTGGGAAACCAAAATAGCATTCAAGTGTCGGCGATGGTGCACCTGGACCCCACTGCGCACCAGGATTCACCTGACCTGGAGTGGAGTCCATTGTTTGATGGTGGCTCAGGGGAGGTGACGTGTACCCCACTGCAGTTCAAAAACAAAGTCACGCGACACATTAACACTGATAGGAAAATGGTCGACTGGACCTTGAGTGTCAACAAAAAATGGTTGATTGTAGGGGATTCGAACCTCGCCCGGATTCCCCCATTCACAATCCGTGACCTTCAGGTGGATAGTTATCCTGGGGGTAATTTCAGACACGCACAAGCCTTTATCTCGACCGCAACATCCCAAGTGACAGTGGAAAAGGTGGTCCTCGCATTTGGGATCAACTGTAGGTTGCAGAAACCGAAACAGACTGCCATCAAACAGATGCAGGCGGCAGTAAGGGCAGCCAAACGGAAGTTCCCTTACTCTGAGATATGGGTTCCGGTCATCAACTTCTCCACTCTCTTGTCCAGTGAGGAGCGGACCAATCTCCGGATCTTGAATGGACACATTGAACGGAATATGCCATTCATTCCAGCCTTGGACTACAACCACTTCCGCACCGAAAGTGATTGTGTGCACTGGACTAAGGATACAGGCCGGGCAATGTTGGACCATTGGGCGACTTATTTAAACTTGAACCCCCGTTAAGCCCCTTACAGGACGGGAATGAGGGAGTAATGCCCCTTCTCTCCCAAAATGTAATGGTCTTAGCCAAAAACTTTACCTTGTCGGACACGCAAAAGTCTCTCCTAAACAGGGGGTTGACCTTTGTTCCGACGATGGACTTTAATTGGAATCAGAGAACTAAATTTGAATTGGACATGCAAAATTACCACCGGAGACTCAAATTGGCTGCATACTTCAGGAATTCGACAAAACAGCATAAGGCCTCATTTCCCATGGCTAAATCCCATTGGACACCACCTGCAGAGAAGCTGCCGCCAGAAATCAATTTCCTGGTTAAAAAAGATCAAAAAGATTTTAATAAACACTTTAAAAACTATACAGAGAAACCGAATTTATTACCAGAAGAACAAGACGAATTACAACAATTGATGAAAAATACGCACATAGTGATCAAACCCGCGGATAAGGGCAGTGTGGTGGTGATCCTCGATCGGGATCAGTACATAAGGGAAGTCGATCGCCAATTAAGTGATAAAATATATTACACCAAATTAAAAGAACCAATTTATTTAAAAACTGTTCCTGAAGTTCATAGGATAATTGATGATTTGTACAATAATAAATACATTAATAACAGACAACGACAATATTTGAAGGGTGATTGTGAACCCCGGCCACGTAGATTCTACATCCTGCCCAAGATTCATAAGGATCCAGTAAAGTGGACGGTGCCCTTCGAAATTCCTCCGGGCAGACCCATCGTCTCTGATTGCGGAAGCGAGACATATCAGACCGCCAAATTTATTGATTACTTTTTGACTCCACTGTCGATGAAGCATCCGGCATACCTCAAAGACACATATCATTTCATCAGCATAATTCATGGATTAAAAATTCCAGTGGAGTCCTTCTTTTTCACCATAGACATAGACAGTCTATACACGAATATAGACATCAGGTCAGGACTGTCTACTGTCAAAAATGTGTTCTTGAAGTATCCAGATCCGGACAGACCGGACACGGAATTGTTGCAGCTTCTAGAAATCAATTTGACCAAGAACGATTTTGAGTTTAATGGGGAGTATTTCTTACAAATTAAAGGCACGGCCATGGGCAAAACTTTTGCCCCGGCCTACGCAAACATTTTTATGGCGGACTGGGAGGAGAAAGCCCTAGACAAGTGCCATAAGAAACCTCTCCATTATCTCAGATATCTCGATGATGTCTTTGGGATTTGGACTTATTCAAAAGAGGATTTTGCAGATTTTATCCAAATTTTAGATGCCCATGATCCGTCAATTCGGGTAAAGTACGAAATAGGTGAAAGATCTATCCATTTTCTGGATACGACGGTGTATAAAGGGGAATCCTTCAATTCGGACCAGAAATTGGACATCAAAGTTTATTTTAAAGACACTGATACACATGCATTATTATTTAAAAACAGTTTCCATCCCAAACACATCTATAGAGGATTAGTGAAATCACAATTAATAAGATTTAAACGGATTTGCACGAAGGACAAGGACTTTCGGGAAGCTGTAACCATTCTCTTCAGGGCTCTAAGGAGCCGGGGTTACTCAAGGCCCTTTTTGAGAGAATGTCTTAAAACCTTCCAGGTCTCTAAACAAAGAGAACAGAAGAACATTGTTCCATTAGTTACTGATTTTGCAACCATGACTGGAAGGTTACATCACAAATTTAAGAACAATTACCAATTGATCATCAAAAATTCGGGTCTATTACAGGATTATTCGGTTATTTCGGCATATAGGAGACATCAAAATTTGAAAGACATTCTGGTAAGAGCAAGATTACCATCTGTGCAAGCATTTCAGAAAAGGAATACCCTTTCAGGAATGTTTGTGAGACTCAAATTTGTGCGAAATAGGGTGAAAAAGACTATTTTTGAAATTAAACAAGTTTTTTCACCGCACACGACCAATTGCATTTATCTCATATTTTGTGCAAGATGCGGTAAGCAATACATTGGACAAACCAAAAATTCAATCCTGCTTAGAATGACCCAACATAGATTTAATGTGAGAAACCAAAAGAATGTTCACATTCCGTTAGTTCATCATTTTGTTTTACATGGCTTACAATCAGTCAGAGTGTCGGGAATCCAAAGCAACTCTTCCTGGACGGAAGTAGAGAGAAAGAAATTAGAAAGGCGTTGGATCTATTGGCTAGATACCAAACAGCCTCATGGATTAAATATTAAAAGCAATTGAAATCTGAAGGTCAATTAAGCCCCACCCAAACACTGAATCCTAACCCTAACCAATTTGGCCCTAATCCCACCCACTTGAATACTAATTTGTCCCAAAACCCTTAAAAAAAAATGAGCCCCAACCCATATTCTGGCCCTAACCCTAACCACTCCATTAATCTGGCCCTAACCCTAACCTAATTAACCTTAATCTGGCCCCAACCCTATTCCTTACTTTAGCCCCAACCCACGTGACAAACCCTAACCCTAACCACTTGGTGTTCTGGCCTTAGCCCTAATTAATTGGATCCATAATTCATAATTAAATAATTTTTGATTTGGCCCTAACCCTAATTACTGGATAAAAATTACTTACAATTAATTAAAAACACTCAATTCAGGACTTACAAAAAATTACTACATACACAATAATAAAAAAATACAGTAGACATGGTTAAATGTGGTTAAAAAATTGTTTCTACGATTATAAATTATTTA
The DNA here is from genome assembly GCF_057381915.1 of Diplotaxodon limnothrissa. Classification (NCBI taxonomy): domain Eukaryota; kingdom Metazoa; phylum Chordata; class Actinopteri; order Cichliformes; family Cichlidae; genus Diplotaxodon; species Diplotaxodon limnothrissa. The sequence continues at coordinate 248,787 of NC_140616.1, forward strand.
CATGGTTAAAAAATTAAAATCTTTCTAAAAACATGTTTTTGCCAGTGAGGAGTGATTAAAAACTACATTTGTAAAAATTCTATTCGAAAAATTAAAAGCGAAAAGGTAAAAACACTAATTTGGCTTTCTAAAACTAAATTCGAACTGAAAAAAAGTGGGAGGGTATAAATAGAAGGGGAAGGCACTCGCTGCTCATTTCATTCCAAACCATCGGACAGAGCAGACCTCTGAGAGCAAGCCTGTTTCCCATTTATTTTTGTGTGTGCCTGGCCTGAAGAAGACCTTCACAGGTCGAAACGTTGCCACATAGGCACACAAATTCATTTATTTGGCCTATTGTAATTTGATTTCTTTTTTCTTTGATAACTAAAAGGTTTTTTTCAAAACCAATTCATTTTTTTATTTTATTTCTTTAAAAATTTAAGTTAAAAATTACATATTTAAGTTAAAGCTTTAAAAATTTACTTTAAAAATTTAATTTAAACTTTGGTAGAAAAACCAATTAAAAAAACACTCGCCTCCATCCAACTCACCATGGTTGGATGGACTTCTGACTGGACCCTGGTGCGCCATGGCGGACGCCGTGGACAATCCAAGGTCCAGGCCCCTTACCGAGGGATGGCCCGTGCACCGCCCGCCTCCAATTGGAGGAGGGGCCCAAACACTCATCCTAACCGGCCTGCGCCTCCCTTCGGTACCTCAGCTAGATATCTGGGACCTCACTCACGGTCCTACGCTTCAGTGACCCGACACGGAACTTTTGGTTCAGTTGCCGGACCTCGGCGCTTGAACCAAGGCCGTCAACAGCAACCCACGGACCCAAAATTTGCCAAGTTGGTCAGACAACTTCATTCGGTCATCAAAGTGGTCCACCATTTACAGAACGTTTCCCAGGAACCGGGGAAACCTGAACCTGTCATGATCTCTCGCATGGTCGAGACCCTGTCCACCATGATTAAGCCTGCATGCCCCAATCAAACAACAAGGGACTTGATTGACGGCAATGCCAGGAATTGGGGACATACCACACTCATCATTCTTGAGGATCATTACACAACCATATTGGAAGACGTTTTGTCAGATCTCAGTGGGACTCTGCCACCTGACTGGCAAACGGCCTTTGAGGTGGCCACCAGATGGGCAAAGAAAAACTTGCCCCGAATCACCCAGGAGGTGATCGACCATGCGGAGGCATTGGTCGCAACATGTACCGAGGTGGGAATGGACCTCGAAACACAACCAACACCAGTTCCCCTGGACACGGAACAACAGTCAGAAGACGTACATGAACCACCACAACGGGCACGCCCACAGAAACGACCACAAGTACGTCCTCCACGGGCTAACTTTGTCACCATCGAAGAAAAAAGTGCCCCACATGTCCAGAAAAAACGGACAGTGGCAACTATGACTGGTGATGTGTCTGAGGGGACACCAGAGCCCCCCCAAGATGGACAGGCTGAACCAAGTGTTCAGGCTGCCCCACTCATGGAACATAGCGACCCCAGGCCCGAAAGACAGGGGAGGAGGGCCCCTCGGGGGGTAGTGGTACAGGACGACAGTTTTGACTTTGACATAGTGGACATAGAGGGGGAGGTAGACGGACTGGGTGCCACTCCTGCACAACGTCCATTGCCACAGTTTGAGCCCCTGGGTGGGGAGGAGGACAATAGGCTAGGCGGCACTCCTCCATTGGTCCCCGCTGTCGCTGGCACACGTCCCCAACTGGGAAACCAAAATAGCATTCAAGTGTCGGCGATGGTGCACCTGGACCCCACTGCGCACCAGGATTCACCTGACCTGGAGTGGAGTCCATTGTTTGATGGTGGCTCAGGGGAGGTGACGTGTACCCCACTGCAGTTCAAAAACAAAGTCACGCGACACATTAACACTGATAGGAAAATGGTCGACTGGACCTTGAGTGTCAACAAAAAATGGTTGATTGTAGGGGATTCGAACCTCGCCCGGATTCCCCCATTCACAATCCGTGACCTTCAGGTGGATAGTTATCCTGGGGGTAATTTCAGACACGCACAAGCCTTTATCTCGACCGCAACATCCCAAGTGACAGTGGAAAAGGTGGTCCTCGCATTTGGGATCAACTGTAGGTTGCAGAAACCGAAACAGACTGCCATCAAACAGATGCAGGCGGCAGTAAGGGCAGCCAAACGGAAGTTCCCTTACTCTGAGATATGGGTTCCGGTCATCAACTTCTCCACTCTCTTGTCCAGTGAGGAGCGGACCAATCTCCGGATCTTGAATGGACACATTGAACGGAATATGCCATTCATTCCAGCCTTGGACTACAACCACTTCCGCACCGAAAGTGATTGTGTGCACTGGACTAAGGATACAGGCCGGGCAATGTTGGACCATTGGGCGACTTATTTAAACTTGAACCCCCGTTAAGCCCCTTACAGGACGGGAATGAGGGAGTAATGCCCCTTCTCTCCCAAAATGTAATGGTCTTAGCCAAAAACTTTACCTTGTCGGACACGCAAAAGTCTCTCCTAAACAGGGGGTTGACCTTTGTTCCGACGATGGACTTTAATTGGAATCAGAGAACTAAATTTGAATTGGACATGCAAAATTACCACCGGAGACTCAAATTGGCTGCATACTTCAGGAATTCGACAAAACAGCATAAGGCCTCATTTCCCATGGCTAAATCCCATTGGACACCACCTGCAGAGAAGCTGCCGCCAGAAATCAATTTCCTGGTTAAAAAAGATCAAAAAGATTTTAATAAACACTTTAAAAACTATACAGAGAAACCGAATTTATTACCAGAAGAACAAGACGAATTACAACAATTGATGAAAAATACGCACATAGTGATCAAACCCGCGGATAAGGGCAGTGTGGTGGTGATCCTCGATCGGGATCAGTACATAAGGGAAGTCGATCGCCAATTAAGTGATAAAATATATTACACCAAATTAAAAGAACCAATTTATTTAAAAACTGTTCCTGAAGTTCATAGGATAATTGATGATTTGTACAATAATAAATACATTAATAACAGACAACGACAATATTTGAAGGGTGATTGTGAACCCCGGCCACGTAGATTCTACATCCTGCCCAAGATTCATAAGGATCCAGTAAAGTGGACGGTGCCCTTCGAAATTCCTCCGGGCAGACCCATCGTCTCTGATTGCGGAAGCGAGACATATCAGACCGCCAAATTTATTGATTACTTTTTGACTCCACTGTCGATGAAGCATCCGGCATACCTCAAAGACACATATCATTTCATCAGCATAATTCATGGATTAAAAATTCCAGTGGAGTCCTTCTTTTTCACCATAGACATAGACAGTCTATACACGAATATAGACATCAGGTCAGGACTGTCTACTGTCAAAAATGTGTTCTTGAAGTATCCAGATCCGGACAGACCGGACACGGAATTGTTGCAGCTTCTAGAAATCAATTTGACCAAGAACGATTTTGAGTTTAATGGGGAGTATTTCTTACAAATTAAAGGCACGGCCATGGGCAAAACTTTTGCCCCGGCCTACGCAAACATTTTTATGGCGGACTGGGAGGAGAAAGCCCTAGACAAGTGCCATAAGAAACCTCTCCATTATCTCAGATATCTCGATGATGTCTTTGGGATTTGGACTTATTCAAAAGAGGATTTTGCAGATTTTATCCAAATTTTAGATGCCCATGATCCGTCAATTCGGGTAAAGTACGAAATAGGTGAAAGATCTATCCATTTTCTGGATACGACGGTGTATAAAGGGGAATCCTTCAATTCGGACCAGAAATTGGACATCAAAGTTTATTTTAAAGACACTGATACACATGCATTATTATTTAAAAACAGTTTCCATCCCAAACACATCTATAGAGGATTAGTGAAATCACAATTAATAAGATTTAAACGGATTTGCACGAAGGACAAGGACTTTCGGGAAGCTGTAACCATTCTCTTCAGGGCTCTAAGGAGCCGGGGTTACTCAAGGCCCTTTTTGAGAGAATGTCTTAAAACCTTCCAGGTCTCTAAACAAAGAGAACAGAAGAACATTGTTCCATTAGTTACTGATTTTGCAACCATGACTGGAAGGTTACATCACAAATTTAAGAACAATTACCAATTGATCATCAAAAATTCGGGTCTATTACAGGATTATTCGGTTATTTCGGCATATAGGAGACATCAAAATTTGAAAGACATTCTGGTAAGAGCAAGATTACCATCTGTGCAAGCATTTCAGAAAAGGAATACCCTTTCAGGAATGTTTGTGAGACTCAAATTTGTGCGAAATAGGGTGAAAAAGACTATTTTTGAAATTAAACAAGTTTTTTCACCGCACACGACCAATTGCATTTATCTCATATTTTGTGCAAGATGCGGTAAGCAATACATTGGACAAACCAAAAATTCAATCCTGCTTAGAATGACCCAACATAGATTTAATGTGAGAAACCAAAAGAATGTTCACATTCCGTTAGTTCATCATTTTGTTTTACATGGCTTACAATCAGTCAGAGTGTCGGGAATCCAAAGCAACTCTTCCTGGACGGAAGTAGAGAGAAAGAAATTAGAAAGGCGTTGGATCTATTGGCTAGATACCAAACAGCCTCATGGATTAAATATTAAAAGCAATTGAAATCTGAAGGTCAATTAAGCCCCACCCAAACACTGAATCCTAACCCTAACCAATTTGGCCCTAATCCCACCCACTTGAATACTAATTTGTCCCAAAACCCTTAAAAAAAAATGAGCCCCAACCCATATTCTGGCCCTAACCCTAACCACTCCATTAATCTGGCCCTAACCCTAACCTAATTAACCTTAATCTGGCCCCAACCCTATTCCTTACTTTAGCCCCAACCCACGTGACAAACCCTAACCCTAACCACTTGGTGTTCTGGCCTTAGCCCTAATTAATTGGATCCATAATTCATAATTAAATAATTTTTGATTTGGCCCTAACCCTAATTACTGGATAAAAATTACTTACAATTAATTAAAAACACTCAATTCAGGACTTACAAAAAATTACTACATACACAATAATAAAAAAATACAGTAGACATGGTTAAATGTGGTTAAAAAATTGTTTCTACGATTATAAATTATTTACATGGTTAAAAAATTAAAATCTTTCTAAAAACATGTTTTTGCCAGTGAGGAGTGATTAAAAACTACATTTGTAAAAATTCTATTCGAAAAATTAAAAGCGAAAAGGTAAAAACACTAATTTGGCTTTCTAAAACTAAATTCGAACTGAAAAAAAGTGGGAGGGTATAAATAGAAGGGGAAGGCACTCGCTGCTCATTTCATTCCAAACCATCGGACAGAGCAGACCTCTGAGAGCAAGCCTGTTTCCCATTTATTTTTGTGTGTGCCTGGCCTGAAGAAGACCTTCACAGGTCGAAACGTTGCCACATAGGCACACAAATTCATTTATTTGGCCTATTGTAATTTGATTTCTTTTTTCTTTGATAACTAAAAGGTTTTTTTCAAAACCAATTCATTTTTTTATTTTATTTCTTTAAAAATTTAAGTTAAAAATTACATATTTAAGTTAAAGCTTTAAAAATTTACTTTAAAAATTTAATTTAAACTTTGGTAGAAAAACCAATTAAAAAAACACTCGCCTCCATCCAACTCACCATGGTTGGATGGACTTCTGACTGGACCCTGGTGCGCCATGGCGGACGCCGTGGACAATCCAAGGTCCAGGCCCCTTACCGAGGGATGGCCCGTGCACCGCCCGCCTCCAATTGGAGGAGGGGCCCAAACACTCATCCTAACCGGCCTGCGCCTCCCTTCGGTACCTCAGCTAGATATCTGGGACCTCACTCACGGTCCTACGCTTCAGTGACCCGACACGGAACTTTTGGTTCAGTTGCCGGACCTCGGCGCTTGAACCAAGGCCGTCAACAGCAACCCACGGACCCAAAATTTGCCAAGTTGGTCAGACAACTTCATTCGGTCATCAAAGTGGTCCACCATTTACAGAACGTTTCCCAGGAACCGGGGAAACCTGAACCTGTCATGATCTCTCGCATGGTCGAGACCCTGTCCACCATGATTAAGCCTGCATGCCCCAATCAAACAACAAGGGACTTGATTGACGGCAATGCCAGGAATTGGGGACATACCACACTCATCATTCTTGAGGATCATTACACAACCATATTGGAAGACGTTTTGTCAGATCTCAGTGGGACTCTGCCACCTGACTGGCAAACGGCCTTTGAGGTGGCCACCAGATGGGCAAAGAAAAACTTGCCCCGAATCACCCAGGAGGTGATCGACCATGCGGAGGCATTGGTCGCAACATGTACCGAGGTGGGAATGGACCTCGAAACACAACCAACACCAGTTCCCCTGGACACGGAACAACAGTCAGAAGACGTACATGAACCACCACAACGGGCACGCCCACAGAAACGACCACAAGTACGTCCTCCACGGGCTAACTTTGTCACCATCGAAGAAAAAAGTGCCCCACATGTCCAGAAAAAACGGACAGTGGCAACTATGACTGGTGATGTGTCTGAGGGGACACCAGAGCCCCCCCAAGATGGACAGGCTGAACCAAGTGTTCAGGCTGCCCCACTCATGGAACATAGCGACCCCAGGCCCGAAAGACAGGGGAGGAGGGCCCCTCGGGGGGTAGTGGTACAGGACGACAGTTTTGACTTTGACATAGTGGACATAGAGGGGGAGGTAGACGGACTGGGTGCCACTCCTGCACAACGTCCATTGCCACAGTTTGAGCCCCTGGGTGGGGAGGAGGACAATAGGCTAGGCGGCACTCCTCCATTGGTCCCCGCTGTCGCTGGCACACGTCCCCAACTGGGAAACCAAAATAGCATTCAAGTGTCGGCGATGGTGCACCTGGACCCCACTGCGCACCAGGATTCACCTGACCTGGAGTGGAGTCCATTGTTTGATGGTGGCTCAGGGGAGGTGACGTGTACCCCACTGCAGTTCAAAAACAAAGTCACGCGACACATTAACACTGATAGGAAAATGGTCGACTGGACCTTGAGTGTCAACAAAAAATGGTTGATTGTAGGGGATTCGAACCTCGCCCGGATTCCCCCATTCACAATCCGTGACCTTCAGGTGGATAGTTATCCTGGGGGTAATTTCAGACACGCACAAGCCTTTATCTCGACCGCAACATCCCAAGTGACAGTGGAAAAGGTGGTCCTCGCATTTGGGATCAACTGTAGGTTGCAGAAACCGAAACAGACTGCCATCAAACAGATGCAGGCGGCAGTAAGGGCAGCCAAACGGAAGTTCCCTTACTCTGAGATATGGGTTCCGGTCATCAACTTCTCCACTCTCTTGTCCAGTGAGGAGCGGACCAATCTCCGGATCTTGAATGGACACATTGAACGGAATATGCCATTCATTCCAGCCTTGGACTACAACCACTTCCGCACCGAAAGTGATTGTGTGCACTGGACTAAGGATACAGGCCGGGCAATGTTGGACCATTGGGCGACTTATTTAAACTTGAACCCCCGTTAAGCCCCTTACAGGACGGGAATGAGGGAGTAATGCCCCTTCTCTCCCAAAATGTAATGGTCTTAGCCAAAAACTTTACCTTGTCGGACACGCAAAAGTCTCTCCTAAACAGGGGGTTGACCTTTGTTCCGACGATGGACTTTAATTGGAATCAGAGAACTAAATTTGAATTGGACATGCAAAATTACCACCGGAGACTCAAATTGGCTGCATACTTCAGGAATTCGACAAAACAGCATAAGGCCTCATTTCCCATGGCTAAATCCCATTGGACACCACCTGCAGAGAAGCTGCCGCCAGAAATCAATTTCCTGGTTAAAAAAGATCAAAAAGATTTTAATAAACACTTTAAAAACTATACAGAGAAACCGAATTTATTACCAGAAGAACAAGACGAATTACAACAATTGATGAAAAATACGCACATAGTGATCAAACCCGCGGATAAGGGCAGTGTGGTGGTGATCCTCGATCGGGATCAGTACATAAGGGAAGTCGATCGCCAATTAAGTGATAAAATATATTACACCAAATTAAAAGAACCAATTTATTTAAAAACTGTTCCTGAAGTTCATAGGATAATTGATGATTTGTACAATAATAAATACATTAATAACAGACAACGACAATATTTGAAGGGTGATTGTGAACCCCGGCCACGTAGATTCTACATCCTGCCCAAGATTCATAAGGATCCAGTAAAGTGGACGGTGCCCTTCGAAATTCCTCCGGGCAGACCCATCGTCTCTGATTGCGGAAGCGAGACATATCAGACCGCCAAATTTATTGATTACTTTTTGACTCCACTGTCGATGAAGCATCCGGCATACCTCAAAGACACATATCATTTCATCAGCATAATTCATGGATTAAAAATTCCAGTGGAGTCCTTCTTTTTCACCATAGACATAGACAGTCTATACACGAATATAGACATCAGGTCAGGACTGTCTACTGTCAAAAATGTGTTCTTGAAGTATCCAGATCCGGACAGACCGGACACGGAATTGTTGCAGCTTCTAGAAATCAATTTGACCAAGAACGATTTTGAGTTTAATGGGGAGTATTTCTTACAAATTAAAGGCACGGCCATGGGCAAAACTTTTGCCCCGGCCTACGCAAACATTTTTATGGCGGACTGGGAGGAGAAAGCCCTAGACAAGTGCCATAAGAAACCTCTCCATTATCTCAGATATCTCGATGATGTCTTTGGGATTTGGACTTATTCAAAAGAGGATTTTGCAGATTTTATCCAAATTTTAGATGCCCATGATCCGTCAATTCGGGTAAAGTACGAAATAGGTGAAAGATCTATCCATTTTCTGGATACGACGGTGTATAAAGGGGAATCCTTCAATTCGGACCAGAAATTGGACATCAAAGTTTATTTTAAAGACACTGATACACATGCATTATTATTTAAAAACAGTTTCCATCCCAAACACATCTATAGAGGATTAGTGAAATCACAATTAATAAGATTTAAACGGATTTGCACGAAGGACAAGGACTTTCGGGAAGCTGTAACCATTCTCTTCAGGGCTCTAAGGAGCCGGGGTTACTCAAGGCCCTTTTTGAGAGAATGTCTTAAAACCTTCCAGGTCTCTAAACAAAGAGAACAGAAGAACATTGTTCCATTAGTTACTGATTTTGCAACCATGACTGGAAGGTTACATCACAAATTTAAGAACAATTACCAATTGATCATCAAAAATTCGGGTCTATTACAGGATTATTCGGTTATTTCGGCATATAGGAGACATCAAAATTTGAAAGACATTCTGGTAAGAGCAAGATTACCATCTGTGCAAGCATTTCAGAAAAGGAATACCCTTTCAGGAATGTTTGTGAGACTCAAATTTGTGCGAAATAGGGTGAAAAAGACTATTTTTGAAATTAAACAAGTTTTTTCACCGCACACGACCAATTGCATTTATCTCATATTTTGTGCAAGATGCGGTAAGCAATACATTGGACAAACCAAAAATTCAATCCTGCTTAGAATGACCCAACATAGATTTAATGTGAGAAACCAAAAGAATGTTCACATTCCGTTAGTTCATCATTTTGTTTTACATGGCTTACAATCAGTCAGAGTGTCGGGAATCCAAAGCAACTCTTCCTGGACGGAAGTAGAGAGAAAGAAATTAGAAAGGCGTTGGATCTATTGGCTAGATACCAAACAGCCTCATGGATTAAATATTAAAAGCAATTGAAATCTGAAGGTCAATTAAGCCCCACCCAAACACTGAATCCTAACCCTAACCAATTTGGCCCTAATCCCACCCACTTGAATACTAATTTGTCCCAAAACCCTTAAAAAAAAATGAGCCCCAACCCATATTCTGGCCCTAACCCTAACCACTCCATTAATCTGGCCCTAACCCTAACCTAATTAACCTTAATCTGGCCCCAACCCTATTCCTTACTTTAGCCCCAACCCACGTGACAAACCCTAACCCTAACCACTTGGTGTTCTGGCCTTAGCCCTAATTAATTGGATCCATAATTCATAATTAAATAATTTTTGATTTGGCCCTAACCCTAATTACTGGATAAAAATTACTTACAATTAATTAAAAACACTCAATTCAGGACTTACAAAAAATTACTACATACACAATAATAAAAAAATACAGTAGACATGGTTAAATGTGGTTAAAAAATTGTTTCTACGATTATAAATTATTTACATGGTTAAAAAATTAAAATCTTTCTAAAAACATGTTTTTGCCAGTGAGGAGTGATTAAAAACTACATTTGTAAAAATTCTATTCGAAAAATTAAAAGCGAAAAGGTAAAAACACTAATTTGGCTTTCTAAAACTAAATTCGAACTGAAAAAAAGTGGGAGGGTATAAATAGAAGGGGAAGGCACTCGCTGCTCATTTCATTCCAAACCATCGGACAGAGCAGACCTCTGAGAGCAAGCCTGTTTCCCATTTATTTTTGTGTGTGCCTGGCCTGAAGAAGACCTTCACAGGTCGAAACGTTGCCACATAGGCACACAAATTCATTTATTTGGCCTATTGTAATTTGATTTCTTTTTTCTTTGATAACTAAAAGGTTTTTTTCAAAACCAATTCATTTTTTTATTTTATTTCTTTAAAAATTTAAGTTAAAAATTACATATTTAAGTTAAAGCTTTAAAAATTTACTTTAAAAATTTAATTTAAACTTTGGTAGAAAAACCAATTAAAAAAACACTCGCCTCCATCCAACTCACCATGGTTGGATGGACTTCTGACTGGACCCTGGTGCGCCATGGCGGACGCCGTGGACAATCCAAGGTCCAGGCCCCTTACCGAGGGATGGCCCGTGCACCGCCCGCCTCCAATTGGAGGAGGGGCCCAAACACTCATCCTAACCGGCCTGCGCCTCCCTTCGGTACCTCAGCTAGATATCTGGGACCTCACTCACGGTCCTACGCTTCAGTGACCCGACACGGAACTTTTGGTTCAGTTGCCGGACCTCGGCGCTTGAACCAAGGCCGTCAACAGCAACCCACGGACCCAAAATTTGCCAAGTTGGTCAGACAACTTCATTCGGTCATCAAAGTGGTCCACCATTTACAGAACGTTTCCCAGGAACCGGGGAAACCTGAACCTGTCATGATCTCTCGCATGGTCGAGACCCTGTCCACCATGATTAAGCCTGCATGCCCCAATCAAACAACAAGGGACTTGATTGACGGCAATGCCAGGAATTGGGGACATACCACACTCATCATTCTTGAGGATCATTACACAACCATATTGGAAGACGTTTTGTCAGATCTCAGTGGGACTCTGCCACCTGACTGGCAAACGGCCTTTGAGGTGGCCACCAGATGGGCAAAGAAAAACTTGCCCCGAATCACCCAGGAGGTGATCGACCATGCGGAGGCATTGGTCGCAACATGTACCGAGGTGGGAATGGACCTCGAAACACAACCAACACCAGTTCCCCTGGACACGGAACAACAGTCAGAAGACGTACATGAACCACCACAACGGGCACGCCCACAGAAACGACCACAAGTACGTCCTCCACGGGCTAACTTTGTCACCATCGAAGAAAAAAGTGCCCCACATGTCCAGAAAAAACGGACAGTGGCAACTATGACTGGTGATGTGTCTGAGGGGACACCAGAGCCCCCCCAAGATGGACAGGCTGAACCAAGTGTTCAGGCTGCCCCACTCATGGAACATAGCGACCCCAGGCCCGAAAGACAGGGGAGGAGGGCCCCTCGGGGGGTAGTGGTACAGGACGACAGTTTTGACTTTGACATAGTGGACATAGAGGGGGAGGTAGACGGACTGGGTGCCACTCCTGCACAACGTCCATTGCCACAGTTTGAGCCCCTGGGTGGGGAGGAGGACAATAGGCTAGGCGGCACTCCTCCATTGGTCCCCGCTGTCGCTGGCACACGTCCCCAACTGGGAAACCAAAATAGCATTCAAGTGTCGGCGATGGTGCACCTGGACCCCACTGCGCACCAGGATTCACCTGACCTGGAGTGGAGTCCATTGTTTGATGGTGGCTCAGGGGAGGTGACGTGTACCCCACTGCAGTTCAAAAACAAAGTCACGCGACACATTAACACTGATAGGAAAATGGTCGACTGGACCTTGAGTGTCAACAAAAAATGGTTGATTGTAGGGGATTCGAACCTCGCCCGGATTCCCCCATTCACAATCCGTGACCTTCAGGTGGATAGTTATCCTGGGGGTAATTTCAGACACGCACAAGCCTTTATCTCGACCGCAACATCCCAAGTGACAGTGGAAAAGGTGGTCCTCGCATTTGGGATCAACTGTAGGTTGCAGAAACCGAAACAGACTGCCATCAAACAGATGCAGGCGGCAGTAAGGGCAGCCAAACGGAAGTTCCCTTACTCTGAGATATGGGTTCCGGTCATCAACTTCTCCACTCTCTTGTCCAGTGAGGAGCGGACCAATCTCCGGATCTTGAATGGACACATTGAACGGAATATGCCATTCATTCCAGCCTTGGACTACAACCACTTCCGCACCGAAAGTGATTGTGTGCACTGGACTAAGGATACAGGCCGGGCAATGTTGGACCATTGGGCGACTTATTTAAACTTGAACCCCCGTTAAGCCCCTTACAGGACGGGAATGAGGGAGTAATGCCCCTTCTCTCCCAAAATGTAATGGTCTTAGCCAAAAACTTTACCTTGTCGGACACGCAAAAGTCTCTCCTAAACAGGGGGTTGACCTTTGTTCCGACGATGGACTTTAATTGGAATCAGAGAACTAAATTTGAATTGGACATGCAAAATTACCACCGGAGACTCAAATTGGCTGCATACTTCAGGAATTCGACAAAACAGCATAAGGCCTCATTTCCCATGGCTAAATCCCATTGGACACCACCTGCAGAGAAGCTGCCGCCAGAAATCAATTTCCTGGTTAAAAAAGATCAAAAAGATTTTAATAAACACTTTAAAAACTATACAGAGAAACCGAATTTATTACCAGAAGAACAAGACGAATTACAACAATTGATGAAAAATACGCACATAGTGATCAAACCCGCGGATAAGGGCAGTGTGGTGGTGATCCTCGATCGGGATCAGTACATAAGGGAAGTCGATCGCCAATTAAGTGATAAAATATATTACACCAAATTAAAAGAACCAATTTATTTAAAAACTGTTCCTGAAGTTCATAGGATAATTGATGATTTGTACAATAATAAATACATTAATAACAGACAACGACAATATTTGAAGGGTGATTGTGAACCCCGGCCACGTAGATTCTACATCCTGCCCAAGATTCATAAGGATCCAGTAAAGTGGACGGTGCCCTTCGAAATTCCTCCGGGCAGACCCATCGTCTCTGATTGCGGAAGCGAGACATATCAGACCGCCAAATTTATTGATTACTTTTTGACTCCACTGTCGATGAAGCATCCGGCATACCTCAAAGACACATATCATTTCATCAGCATAATTCATGGATTAAAAATTCCAGTGGAGTCCTTCTTTTTCACCATAGACATAGACAGTCTATACACGAATATAGACATCAGGTCAGGACTGTCTACTGTCAAAAATGTGTTCTTGAAGTATCCAGATCCGGACAGACCGGACACGGAATTGTTGCAGCTTCTAGAAATCAATTTGACCAAGAACGATTTTGAGTTTAATGGGGAGTATTTCTTACAAATTAAAGGCACGGCCATGGGCAAAACTTTTGCCCCGGCCTACGCAAACATTTTTATGGCGGACTGGGAGGAGAAAGCCCTAGACAAGTGCCATAAGAAACCTCTCCATTATCTCAGATATCTCGATGATGTCTTTGGGATTTGGACTTATTCAAAAGAGGATTTTGCAGATTTTATCCAAATTTTAGATGCCCATGATCCGTCAATTCGGGTAAAGTACGAAATAGGTGAAAGATCTATCCATTTTCTGGATACGACGGTGTATAAAGGGGAATCCTTCAATTCGGACCAGAAATTGGACATCAAAGTTTATTTTAAAGACACTGATACACATGCATTATTATTTAAAAACAGTTTCCATCCCAAACACATCTATAGAGGATTAGTGAAATCACAATTAATAAGATTTAAACGGATTTGCACGAAGGACAAGGACTTTCGGGAAGCTGTAACCATTCTCTTCAGGGCTCTAAGGAGCCGGGGTTACTCAAGGCCCTTTTTGAGAGAATGTCTTAAAACCTTCCAGGTCTCTAAACAAAGAGAACAGAAGAACATTGTTCCATTAGTTACTGATTTTGCAACCATGACTGGAAGGTTACATCACAAATTTAAGAACAATTACCAATTGATCATCAAAAATTCGGGTCTATTACAGGATTATTCGGTTATTTCGGCATATAGGAGACATCAAAATTTGAAAGACATTCTGGTAAGAGCAAGATTACCATCTGTGCAAGCATTTCAGAAAAGGAATACCCTTTCAGGAATGTTTGTGAGACTCAAATTTGTGCGAAATAGGGTGAAAAAGACTATTTTTGAAATTAAACAAGTTTTTTCACCGCACACGACCAATTGCATTTATCTCATATTTTGTGCAAGATGCGGTAAGCAATACATTGGACAAACCAAAAATTCAATCCTGCTTAGAATGACCCAACATAGATTTAATGTGAGAAACCAAAAGAATGTTCACATTCCGTTAGTTCATCATTTTGTTTTACATGGCTTACAATCAGTCAGAGTGTCGGGAATCCAAAGCAACTCTTCCTGGACGGAAGTAGAGAGAAAGAAATTAGAAAGGCGTTGGATCTATTGGCTAGATACCAAACAGCCTCATGGATTAAATATTAAAAGCAATTGAAATCTGAAGGTCAATTAAGCCCCACCCAAACACTGAATCCTAACCCTAACCAATTTGGCCCTAATCCCACCCACTTGAATACTAATTTGTCCCAAAACCCTTAAAAAAAAATGAGCCCCAACCCATATTCTGGCCCTAACCCTAACCACTCCATTAATCTGGCCCTAACCCTAACCTAATTAACCTTAATCTGGCCCCAACCCTATTCCTTACTTTAGCCCCAACCCACGTGACAAACCCTAACCCTAACCACTTGGTGTTCTGGCCTTAGCCCTAATTAATTGGATCCATAATTCATAATTAAATAATTTTTGATTTGGCCCTAACCCTAATTACTGGATAAAAATTACTTACAATTAATTAAAAACACTCAATTCAGGACTTACAAAAAATTACTACATACACAATAATAAAAAAATACAGTAGACATGGTTAAATGTGGTTAAAAAATTGTTTCTACGATTATAAATTATTTACATGGTTAAAAAATTAAAATCTTTCTAAAAACATGTTTTTGCCAGTGAGGAGTGATTAAAAACTACATTTGTAAAAATTCTATTCGAAAAATTAAAAGCGAAAAGGTAAAAACACTAATTTGGCTTTCTAAAACTAAATTCGAACTGAAAAAAAGTGGGAGGGTATAAATAGAAGGGGAAGGCACTCGCTGCTCATTTCATTCCAAACCATCGGACAGAGCAGACCTCTGAGAGCAAGCCTGTTTCCCATTTATTTTTGTGTGTGCCTGGCCTGAAGAAGACCTTCACAGGTCGAAACGTTGCCACATAGGCACACAAATTCATTTATTTGGCCTATTGTAATTTGATTTCTTTTTTCTTTGATAACTAAAAGGTTTTTTTCAAAACCAATTCATTTTTTTATTTTATTTCTTTAAAAATTTAAGTTAAAAATTACATATTTAAGTTAAAGCTTTAAAAATTTACTTTAAAAATTTAATTTAAACTTTGGTAGAAAAACCAATTAAAAAAACACTCGCCTCCATCCAACTCACCATGGTTGGATGGACTTCTGACTGGACCCTGGTGCGCCATGGCGGACGCCGTGGACAATCCAAGGTCCAGGCCCCTTACCGAGGGATGGCCCGTGCACCGCCCGCCTCCAATTGGAGGAGGGGCCCAAACACTCATCCTAACCCTAACCCTTCGGGGACCGGACTCCCAACTTATTTCTCCCCTATCCAGCCCGTGCCGCCTGTCCACCCACCTGGGTAGCGTGAGGTTCCCTGGGGGCTTTCTTCACTGGGCTGGGGGTGTCCTGACCCCCTCCCAATCCTAAACCTAACCACTTACAAAGAAAACCAAAAAAGGAATGTGAGATGGGGGTGCCATTAAAACAATAAAAACAAAGAAAGCTAGAGTGCTAAGCCAGTGCTAACAAGAAAGCCAAGGTGCTTAGCTGATGCTGGAAAGGAAATATGATGAGGGGGTGCCATTGAAACAAGAAAGACAAAGAAAGCTAGAGTGCTAAGCCAGTGCTAACAAGAAAGCCAAGGTGCTTAGCTGATGCTGGAAAGGAAATATGATGAGGGGGTGCCATTAAAACAATAAAAACAAAGAAAACCAAAAAAGGAATGTGAGAAGGGGGTGCCATTAAAACAATAAAAACAAAGAAAACTAAAGTGCTAAACTAATGCTAACAAGAAAGCCAAGGTGCTAAGCTAATGCTAACAATTGTATGACAGTGACACATGATAAAGTACAATTTGTACATGGGACTAGTCATCTTTATATTGAGTTTCATGGATGCTAATATGGAAGCTAACATTATGCTATGGCTAAAGCTAATGATGGCAGTTCAAGGACACAACAGTGGTTGCCCTGGAGATCGATCAAGTGCATGATGGGAACCAGGAAGTCAGACCAGGCAGAGCACATGGAGCACAGGGAGCAGGTGGCAGACAGACCAGGGAGGAAACCTCATTCGAAGGACAAGGTGCAGGTATGTGAGAATACATGATAACAAATATAGGAAACGACTGAAGGAGAAGCATTTATGAGATGATATTAATACTCTAAACTTGCAGAAGCTAAAAGTCAATAATTGTGAGTTAATGAGTGAAATTTTCAAAGTCACGGACATACGTTAAATTTCCATAAACCCAAATAGGGCCTCATTAGCTCTCTAAAATGCGATTGAACCTGATGATATTAGTACTTTAAACCTGCAGAAGCTAAAAGCTAATAATTGTGAGTTGAGCAGGACTTATGGATCATGCAATTAATCGGAGACCTCCGCGTCTCCGTGGCTGGGGTAGTCGCAGGCGGCCTTCGGGCACTGCCTTCGTCCCCCCAAGTGCAGACATGCAATCAATCGGAGACCTCCACGTCTCCGCGGCTGGGGCATTCGCAGGCGACCTTTGGACACTGCCTTCGTCCCCCCAAGCGCAGACCGCCCGGGGTGGCTCTTGAGTGAAATTCTCAAAGTCACGGACATACGTTAGATTGCCATGAACCCAAATAGGGCCTAATTAACTCTCTAAAAGGCGATTGAACCTGACAGGGCCCGATTGGCCTCTTGGAAACTTTAAAAATTAAAGCCCAGAAAGGCATTACTTAATTACTATTAGGAAACTTTAAAAATTAAAGCCCAGAAAGGCATTAATTAATGACTATTGTCTTATTTAATTGATGACACACTCCAAGGCGTGATCAACCTTGGCAGGGCCTTCCTTGGAGGAGGATGTCTAGTGATAATGGCCGAAACATCCAATGATTCCAGGGTCCACTACTGATGATGTGTCCTAAATATTACTTTAAAATCAAATTAATGAGACTATAAAAAGATAATACAATAAAAAGCCGTGGGGGACCTTGCCGCCTGGGACGGGAGCAGGCATGGCCAGTGCATTGGAGCCCGGCCCCCTTCGGGGACCGGACTCCCAACTTATTTCTCCCCTATCCAGCCCGTGCCGCCTGTCCACCCACCTGGGTAGCGTGAGGTTCCCTGGGGGCTTTCTTCACTGGGCTGGGGGTGTCCTGACCCCCTCCCAATCCTAAACCTAACCACTTACAAAGAAAACCAAAAAAGGAATGTGAGATGGGGGTGCCATTAAAACAATAAAAACAAAGAAAGCTAGAGTGCTAAGCCAGTGCTAACAAGAAAGCCAAGGTGCTTAGCTGATGCTGGAAAGGAAATATGATGAGGGGGTGCCATTGAAACAAGAAAGACAAAGAAAGCTAGAGTGCTAAGCCAGTGCTAACAAGAAAGCCAAGGTGCTTAGCTGATGCTGGAAAGGAAATATGATGAGGGGGTGCCATTAAAACAATAAAAACAAAGAAAACCAAAAAAGGAATGTGAGAAGGGGGTGCCATTAAAACAATAAAAACAAAGAAAACTAAAGTGCTAAACTAATGCTAACAAGAAAGCCAAGGTGCTAAGCTAATGCTAACAATTGTATGACAGTGACACATGATAAAGTACAATTTGTACATGGGACTAGTCATCTTTATATTGAGTTTCATGGATGCTAATATGGAAGCTAACATTATGCTATGGCTAAAGCTAATGATGGCAGTTCAAGGACACAACAGTGGTTGCCCTGGAGATCGATCAAGTGCATGATGGGAACCAGGAAGTCAGACCAGGCAGAGCACATGGAGCACAGGGAGCAGGTGGCAGACAGACCAGGGAGGAAACCTCATTCGAAGGACAAGGTGCAGGTATGTGAGAATACATGATAACAAATATAGGAAACGACTGAAGGAGAAGCATTTATGAGATGATATTAATACTCTAAACTTGCAGAAGCTAAAAGTCAATAATTGTGAGTTAATGAGTGAAATTTTCAAAGTCACGGACATACGTTAAATTTCCATAAACCCAAATAGGGCCTCATTAGCTCTCTAAAATGCGATTGAACCTGATGATATTAGTACTTTAAACCTGCAGAAGCTAAAAGCTAATAATTGTGAGTTGAGCAGGACTTATGGATCATGCAATTAATCGGAGACCTCCGCGTCTCCGTGGCTGGGGTAGTCGCAGGCGGCCTTCGGGCACTGCCTTCGTCCCCCCAAGTGCAGACATGCAATCAATCGGAGACCTCCACGTCTCCGCGGCTGGGGCATTCGCAGGCGACCTTTGGACACTGCCTTCGTCCCCCCAAGCGCAGACCGCCCGGGGTGGCTCTTGAGTGAAATTCTCAAAGTCACGGACATACGTTAGATTGCCATGAACCCAAATAGGGCCTAATTAACTCTCTAAAAGGCGATTGAACCTGACAGGGCCCGATTGGCCTCTTGGAAACTTTAAAAATTAAAGCCCAGAAAGGCATTACTTAATTACTATTAGGAAACTTTAAAAATTAAAGCCCAGAAAGGCATTAATTAATGACTATTGTCTTATTTAATTGATGACACACTCCAAGGCGTGATCAACCTTGGCAGGGCCTTCCTTGGAGGAGGATGTCTAGTGATAATGGCCGAAACATCCAATGATTCCAGGGTCCACTACTGATGATGTGTCCTAAATATTACTTTAAAATCAAATTAATGAGACTATAAAAAGATAATACAATAAAAAGCCGTGGGGGACCTTGCCGCCTGGGACGGGAGCAGGCATGGCCAGTGCATTGGAGCCCGGCCCCCTTCGGGGACCGGACTCCCAACTTATTTCTCCCCTATCCAGCCCGTGCCGCCTGTCCACCCACCTGGGTAGCGTGAGGTTCCCTGGGGGCTTTCTTCACTGGGCTGGGGGTGTCCTGACCCCCTCCCAATCCTAAACCTAACCACTTACAAAGAAAACCAAAAAAGGAATGTGAGATGGGGGTGCCATTAAAACAATAAAAACAAAGAAAGCTAGAGTGCTAAGCCAGTGCTAACAAGAAAGCCAAGGTGCTTAGCTGATGCTGGAAAGGAAATATGATGAGGGGGTGCCATTGAAACAAGAAAGACAAAGAAAGCTAGAGTGCTAAGCCAGTGCTAACAAGAAAGCCAAGGTGCTTAGCTGATGCTGGAAAGGAAATATGATGAGGGGGTGCCATTAAAACAATAAAAACAAAGAAAACCAAAAAAGGAATGTGAGAAGGGGGTGCCATTAAAACAATAAAAACAAAGAAAACTAAAGTGCTAAACTAATGCTAACAAGAAAGCCAAGGTGCTAAGCTAATGCTAACAATTGTATGACAGTGACACATGATAAAGTACAATTTGTACATGGGACTAGTCATCTTTATATTGAGTTTCATGGATGCTAATATGGAAGCTAACATTATGCTATGGCTAAAGCTAATGATGGCAGTTCAAGGACACAACAGTGGTTGCCCTGGAGATCGATCAAGTGCATGATGGGAACCAGGAAGTCAGACCAGGCAGAGCACATGGAGCACAGGGAGCAGGTGGCAGACAGACCAGGGAGGAAACCTCATTCGAAGGACAAGGTGCAGGTATGTGAGAATACATGATAACAAATATAGGAAACGACTGAAGGAGAAGCATTTATGAGATGATATTAATACTCTAAACTTGCAGAAGCTAAAAGTCAATAATTGTGAGTTAATGAGTGAAATTTTCAAAGTCACGGACATACGTTAAATTTCCATAAACCCAAATAGGGCCTCATTAGCTCTCTAAAATGCGATTGAACCTGATGATATTAGTACTTTAAACCTGCAGAAGCTAAAAGCTAATAATTGTGAGTTGAGCAGGACTTATGGATCATGCAATTAATCGGAGACCTCCGCGTCTCCGTGGCTGGGGTAGTCGCAGGCGGCCTTCGGGCACTGCCTTCGTCCCCCCAAGTGCAGACATGCAATCAATCGGAGACCTCCACGTCTCCGCGGCTGGGGCATTCGCAGGCGACCTTTGGACACTGCCTTCGTCCCCCCAAGCGCAGACCGCCCGGGGTGGCTCTTGAGTGAAATTCTCAAAGTCACGGACATACGTTAGATTGCCATGAACCCAAATAGGGCCTAATTAACTCTCTAAAAGGCGATTGAACCTGACAGGGCCCGATTGGCCTCTTGGAAACTTTAAAAATTAAAGCCCAGAAAGGCATTACTTAATTACTATTAGGAAACTTTAAAAATTAAAGCCCAGAAAGGCATTAATTAATGACTATTGTCTTATTTAATTGATGACACACTCCAAGGCGTGATCAACCTTGGCAGGGCCTTCCTTGGAGGAGGATGTCTAGTGATAATGGCCGAAACATCCAATGATTCCAGGGTCCACTACTGATGATGTGTCCTAAATATTACTTTAAAATCAAATTAATGAGACTATAAAAAGATAATACAATAAAAAGCCGTGGGGGACCTTGCCGCCTGGGACGGGAGCAGGCATGGCCAGTGCATTGGAGCCCGGCCCCCTTCGGGGACCGGACTCCCAACTTATTTCTCCCCTATCCAGCCCGTGCCGCCTGTCCACCCACCTGGGTAGCGTGAGGTTCCCTGGGGGCTTTCTTCACTGGGCTGGGGGTGTCCTGACCCCCTCCCAATCCTAAACCTAACCACTTACAAAGAAAACCAAAAAAGGAATGTGAGATGGGGGTGCCATTAAAACAATAAAAACAAAGAAAGCTAGAGTGCTAAGCCAGTGCTAACAAGAAAGCCAAGGTGCTTAGCTGAT
Organism: Diplotaxodon limnothrissa; assembly: GCF_057381915.1. NCBI lineage: Eukaryota > Metazoa > Chordata > Actinopteri > Cichliformes > Cichlidae > Diplotaxodon > Diplotaxodon limnothrissa. The sequence continues at coordinate 270,186 of NC_140616.1, forward strand.
GCTGGAAAGGAAATATGATGAGGGGGTGCCATTGAAACAAGAAAGACAAAGAAAGCTAGAGTGCTAAGCCAGTGCTAACAAGAAAGCCAAGGTGCTTAGCTGATGCTGGAAAGGAAATATGATGAGGGGGTGCCATTAAAACAATAAAAACAAAGAAAACCAAAAAAGGAATGTGAGAAGGGGGTGCCATTAAAACAATAAAAACAAAGAAAACTAAAGTGCTAAACTAATGCTAACAAGAAAGCCAAGGTGCTAAGCTAATGCTAACAATTGTATGACAGTGACACATGATAAAGTACAATTTGTACATGGGACTAGTCATCTTTATATTGAGTTTCATGGATGCTAATATGGAAGCTAACATTATGCTATGGCTAAAGCTAATGATGGCAGTTCAAGGACACAACAGTGGTTGCCCTGGAGATCGATCAAGTGCATGATGGGAACCAGGAAGTCAGACCAGGCAGAGCACATGGAGCACAGGGAGCAGGTGGCAGACAGACCAGGGAGGAAACCTCATTCGAAGGACAAGGTGCAGGTATGTGAGAATACATGATAACAAATATAGGAAACGACTGAAGGAGAAGCATTTATGAGATGATATTAATACTCTAAACTTGCAGAAGCTAAAAGTCAATAATTGTGAGTTAATGAGTGAAATTTTCAAAGTCACGGACATACGTTAAATTTCCATAAACCCAAATAGGGCCTCATTAGCTCTCTAAAATGCGATTGAACCTGATGATATTAGTACTTTAAACCTGCAGAAGCTAAAAGCTAATAATTGTGAGTTGAGCAGGACTTATGGATCATGCAATTAATCGGAGACCTCCGCGTCTCCGTGGCTGGGGTAGTCGCAGGCGGCCTTCGGGCACTGCCTTCGTCCCCCCAAGTGCAGACATGCAATCAATCGGAGACCTCCACGTCTCCGCGGCTGGGGCATTCGCAGGCGACCTTTGGACACTGCCTTCGTCCCCCCAAGCGCAGACCGCCCGGGGTGGCTCTTGAGTGAAATTCTCAAAGTCACGGACATACGTTAGATTGCCATGAACCCAAATAGGGCCTAATTAACTCTCTAAAAGGCGATTGAACCTGACAGGGCCCGATTGGCCTCTTGGAAACTTTAAAAATTAAAGCCCAGAAAGGCATTACTTAATTACTATTAGGAAACTTTAAAAATTAAAGCCCAGAAAGGCATTAATTAATGACTATTGTCTTATTTAATTGATGACACACTCCAAGGCGTGATCAACCTTGGCAGGGCCTTCCTTGGAGGAGGATGTCTAGTGATAATGGCCGAAACATCCAATGATTCCAGGGTCCACTACTGATGATGTGTCCTAAATATTACTTTAAAATCAAATTAATGAGACTATAAAAAGATAATACAATAAAAAGCCGTGGGGGACCTTGCCGCCTGGGACGGGAGCAGGCATGGCCAGTGCATTGGAGCCCGGCCCCCTTCGGGGACCGGACTCCCAACTTATTTCTCCCCAGTCCTTTGTCTTATCCTAACCCTAACCCCAGCCCTGTATGTTAGCCCTAACCCTAACCACTTTATCCCCACCTCCTGACCCTCGGTATGTATTATTTAATAAAGGGGGAATTAAATTAGTGAGAAATTGGAAAATTGGCTTAAAAATTCTGAAAACCAGGGTTCATAAATTTATCAGTACAATTCATGGGGTTGGCAAGACTATTTACAGTTAAAAATGACTTAAAAACAAATTGGGAATAAAAACAGTGATTAAATTAATTTGGCTTTAAAATTCATTAACAGTAATTTCATGGAGTGCAAATATGTTATTTTTGGCTAAAAAACAGTTAAAATGTAATGTAGATTAAAAAACAAAGACCAAATTCATTTTTACCGAACCAAAGTTAAAAAAGACGAATGGGATTTTACACAGCCGAGGGGAGAATATAAAAGGCGGAGCTCACACAGGAGCTCATTTTCCACTCGGCACTCGATGGGAGCACATCTCTGCCAGTCCAACTGTTGCCAGCTAACCCAGCTTACAGTTTTCTGTGTGCCACACCTGAAGAAGACCGTGTACGGTCGAAACGTTGTGTTTTTTGTGTTTATTTTTGAATAAACAGTTTTTTTTGGCACACCTTCTTTTGTTGTTTATTTTTTTTACGTGACTTTTTCCTTTCCACATTTTGGAAAGCGTTTTTTGTTCACATTAAAATTGAATAAATATTTTTTGAAGCACATTTAATTTTTTTTGGAAAAAAGAAAAAAGAAAAAAGACAAAAAAATATTCTGGACGCCATGGACGGTGGCTGGACGGTGGTACGCTATGGCCGCCGCCGCCAACGTGACCGCCAAGTCTTTTGGGACGGGTACGGAGGGCCGCAGGGAGGGATGGACCGTGCACGCTCCTTTTCCTTTCGGAGAAGGGATTATCTTCCCCACCCTAACCCTAACCCTCCACTGCCCAGCGGAACCTCCTGAATAGGGGTCTTAATTTCATTCCTGCAATAGGTCATGACAAAAATTTCAAATTACAATGTAAGCATGATATTCAACAATATCACAGGAGAATCAAATTGGCTATCCATTATGGGGAGAAGTCTGATGCAGAACCCCAGCATTTCACTCTTAAATCTGAGTGGTCTCCTCCATTAGGTCAGCTTCCACAGGAAGTGTCCACTTTAATGAAAGCTGACTATGAATATTTTAATAACCATTTCCACATCAGCCACGTTAAACCAAATTTAACGGAGGAGGAGCTCAAAGCTCTAAAAGAACTAAAAGAAAATAAATCAATAATCTTAAAACCAGCAGATAAAGGCAGCGCTGTAGTAATCTTGGACAGGGATCAATACCTACAAGAGGGCTACAGACAATTACATGATAAAACCTATTATTCTAAATTAAAGAAACCCATCTATTTGGACACATTACCTATTGTGGAGAAAATTGTTAACAATCTACACCTAAAAAAATTCATTAATTTGAAACAAAAAACCTATTTACTGGGCTCCGCTGAGCCAAGGGGAAGGCTCTTTTATTTATTACCTAAAATCCACAAAGACCCAGCAAAGTGGTCTGTGCCATTTCAGGTGCCTCCCGGGCGTCCCATTGTGTCTGATTGCGGTAGTGAAACTTACCACACTGCAGAATATCTGGACTTCTTCCTTAATCCCTTATCCATAAGGCATGACAGTTACATTAAGGATACGTATGACTTTGTGGAAAAGGTTAAGCAGACAGAAGTCCCCACTGAATCATTTCTCTTTTCAATTGACATTGACAGCCTATACACAAATATTGACATTAAGGAGGGAATAAACTCCATCAGGAATATTTTCCAAAAATACCCAGACAAAAAAAGACCTGAAAAAGAATTATTGCAATTATTAGAAATCAACTTAACGAGAAATGATTTTGAATTCAATGGGGACTTCTTCTTGCAAATTAAAGGTACGGCCATGGGCAAAAAATTCGCCCCGGCATATGCCAACATTTTCATGGCCGAATGGGAAACTGCAGCCCTGGCAAAATGTGTCAAGAAACCACTGTACTATTACCGGTTTCTTGACGACATCTGGGGCATATGGCCACACTCTGAACAAGATTTTGAAACCTTTCTAAGCACTCTGAATGGCCATAATGATTCGATCAAATTAAAATCTACAATTAATAGAACCACAATTGATTTCTTGGATACAACCACTTTCAAAGGCCCAAATTTTCCACAGACACACAAATTGGATATCAAAGTATTCTTCAAGCCCACAGACACACATGCCCTTTTATTCAAAACAAGTTTCCACCCAAAACATACCTTTGCTGGTTTAATAAAGTCACAACTGTTGAGATTTCACAGAATTTGCACACAACCTACTGACTTCAGAGCAGCGACCAAAATTTTATTCTCAGCTCTCACCAGTAGGGGGTATTGTCGCTCTTTCCTCAGGAAATGCTTCAATTCATTCCTGCAGACAAAACCCATTGATTTGACACCTGTCCTGCCTGTTGTTTTGACCTATGCCCCATCAACGTGCAAACTAATCAGAGTGATTAGAAACAATTTTCAGGATCTTGTCCAGAAAACCCAATTGCTGGGGGATCACAAGGTAATAGCTGCCTTTAGGAGGAATAAAAACCTAAGGGATTTCCTCATTAAGGCAAAAATCTCACCTCTCTCTGAGCCCAAACTCAGAGACCAGGGGCAATTTTTTAAGCACCAGAAATGGTTGCGTAGTTTTTCCAATGGTAATGTATTCTGCTCACAAGCTAATGGGACTCCACGCTCCAAGAACTGTGTATATATGATCACTTGCAGCAAATGTGGGATTCAGTATGTGGGTGAGACAAGTAACACAATTCTGACAAGATTCACCCAGCATAGGTACAATGTGTTAAGGAAGAAGAACACACACACACAACTGGTGAAACACTTCCTGGCACATGGCTGGGAATCTGTCAGAGCAACAGTAACACAGGCAAATCCCAGATGGACTACTCAGCAGAGGAGGAAGGCTGAAAGACTCTGGATTGCAAAACTGGACACTGTACACCCTAAGGGGTTAAATGAAAAAAGTTTTTAAAGGACATAAAGTCCACATAATGTATATACTTGTTTATTATTACTGTTCTGTTTTTCCTGTGTTTGCCATGTTCATTATGATTATCATTGTCACCAACACTCCACCTGTCTGTATATATTTGCTGTGACATCCTGACCATGAGTTTTATCCTGACCCTAACCAATTCTAACCCTGTGCTGATCCTAATCTTATCCTTGAAGCCCAACCCTAAGCCCAAATCCTAACCCCAACCATTTTTAACCCTATGTTGGAATTGTAAACCTGATGTCCAGGATGCTATCATAATCCCTTTTTCAGGGCACCAAGTTTGGGACATGGTTCCTTGAGCCGGGAGCAGGAATGGCCCGTGCATTGGGACCCGATTGCCTTCGGCAATCGGACCCCCATCTTACCTTCCCCTAACCCTCTTGCTTTTCAGAGATATATTTTTTTGTGTTCACCTTCTTTCTTACAAAATAATGTCTTTTTATATATGTATATATACATATATTTTATTAAACCATTCTCAGCAGGATGATGTTTTAATCATAAAGATTATAAATAATAATTTTATGGTTTTGAATGGTATTATCATGGGTTTTATTTTTTATCTTTTTACAATTTTCTATGGTTATTTTTATTCTTTCTTATCAATTCCATATGATATTTTAAATGGGTTCTTTTTATTTTTATTTTTATTTTTAATTTTGTTGTTCTTTTAGAGAGAGGCCTGGACACCTTTTATTGGGGAGGGATTTGGTGACATAAAAACATCCATGTGACCTATGATTACCAATCCTGGGAGGGGCCCAGGACTTGGGCATCTCCCAGGAAATGTGTTTAAATGCCTCGCTCCTTCCGGACACCTAGTAGCATGTATCCCTCTGAAGAAGCGGTAACTCCGCGAAACGTCAGGGACGCTAGACCAAATTTGTTGGAAGAAAGGTGACTTTTTTTAGCCCTTCCAGAGATGGGCGACAAGTAACTTTGTTTAGCCCAGTCATATGAAAGACTATTTTAATTGACGAACTTTTGTCACAACTGTAAAGTGGGGAGTTTTTATTCACCTGCAGCGAATTGACCGTGAACTCTAAACGGGAAGTGAGAGGTGGCGTTGGATCTGAGCGAGGCATCGGTTTGTGCACCTAAACCCTCTTGTTTTTTTGAGTCTCAACCGACCAACAGACACTGACGCGGGGACGCCCGTGGTCGGTGGGACTATTATATTGTTCGGGTCCAGGATGGAAGCACACCGGTCGGAAACGCCACGACTGCAAGAAAACGACATGCAGGATGGCGGATGGACGTTTCCACGCCACCAGCGAAGAGCACGGAGGAGACAGAGATCACTGAGCCTGAATCGAGTGGTCCAACAAACACAAAGAAACTCAGGTGAGCTCCCCACTGACAAATATAAGGTACAAAACAATAACTTTGAAACCTTAGGTGAAAATTCGTCTGGTGGTGGTCTGGCTACGCATGCTGGGGGTCGGGAGGGGACGAGGCACGGGGAGGGATGGGGTCGCCCGAACATGAGACGTGTTAGACAACAAGGAGGACAAGATGCTCCCGCACCAAAGCGTGCACTTGATGCTGACACAAGGAAGAGTGCGAAGAATATATTTAAATTAATACAGACAGTACACCATAAAAGTGTGATTGAGGAAGCACGCGACACGGGCTTATACCCCAGGGGTATGATAAAACAGGTGTCCAGGCTCTCTAGTTTTATAAAACCGGCTGCGCCCACAGAACAAGTTAGGAGGCAACTTGATCAAAACACAGACTCTTGGATGTCCAAAAATCTAGATATTCTTCATGATCATTATGCCACTGTTATTGAATCTTTAAAAGGAACTAGAAAGACTGAGGTGTCATTTCAGGTGGCAAAGACGTGGGCTTTTAAAAGATACGGGGCTCGCTTACGAGTTTCTACAATGTCAACAGTTGAAACTCTGCTTAAATCGTCAGGGGAAGAGGGTGGAGGGAGGGCCCGCTCGGAGGCCGGCCACACACGGGAACAGAACACAGTACAGAGGGGGGGAAGATCGGGGATAATGCCGATTGATTTGAGAGATGATAATGAATTTCCGCCCTTACCTACAGTGGTGAAAAACCAGACTGCTAGTAGCAGTAATACACAAAATGTTTCCCATCAGAAAAACCTATCGTTGGGGAAAAGGAAAACTATTGTAGAGGAGCTGAATGAGCTTCAGACTGTTAATGCCCGTGCGCCGGCCACCTCGGGAGCCCTCCCGAGGGTAATTGTAGAGAAGGGGAGAAATGTAGATGGGGGGAAGACGGGAGAGGGTGGGAGTAGGGTGGAGGCAACAGCCAGAATCAGATCAAACGTGGTGGTTGATTTAGATGAAACTGATGACATTCTGCCTGCCTCTTTGTGCTCCCCCCCTGTGTGTCCTAGAAATACTGTGCGCTGTGACCTGCCCTTAACGGCCGCGAACAGGTTGCCATCTGAGCCTGCCACCCTTTCAGTTTCTTGCTCCACGTCTCGCGCAGGAGACCGGATGAATGGTCCGGACCCTATAATGAAACAACAAAAGCGAGTAAAAATCCAAACCTCTGCTGAAACAGGTGACAAGGTAGTGGGTGAAATGACGATTGAGGCCCTGCAACAGCAGGAGCCAGCGGGAAACCTGAGCAGTGACTCATTGGACCGCGCTGATCCCCACTATTTTAATATTGAGAGTAATTTTCACCTGAGCGAGGAGGATAATGAGAGCGATGGCTCGGTGGCAGAGTTTAAAACCGTGCGGCAAATAAAGCAGAGGGAGTCTCACAGTGGACGCGGGATTACGGGAAAGGGAGATCCGGTTGAGGCGGGGGGGGGAGACGAGGGATGCAGAGAGGGGATACCATACGCCTACTTACCATCGGGCGAGGCCCAGTAGGAAACTGCAGGATTGGAGAATTAAAGTTGACAAACCTGTAGTTTTCTTGGGCGACTCCAATTTAAATAGAATACCCCCCTTCGAGAATGATCAGATTCAGGTAGAGAGCTACCCGGGTGCGAATTTTTATCACTTTTTTAACCTGTTGGAAATGACACCGGTGTGTGAAAATACGGCAATGGTGATTTTGTCTGTAGGCCTTAACAATAAGGATCAGGATCCCCAGAAGACCTCAATTAAACAACTACGCAAGGTGGTGAATGGGGCGAAAGCCGTTTTTCCGAATGCGGACATTTTTGTAGCCCACATCCACTTTTCCAAATCACTGTCCAAACTTCAACAGACAAATCTCACTATGATCAATAACTTCATCAGTACACATTATAATTATTTACCGTGCATATCACAACAACACTTCCATACCATAGCTGATGGCATTCATTGGACGAGTGAGACTGCTAAAAAAATCTTTGACAGCTGGTGTGAAGGCCTGCGACTTAACGTGGGTTTAGAGGAGTGACAGAGCCGCGCACGGAGCAGCGGATTGAGGAAAAGACTCCTGTTCCCCTGCTAGATTTAGATTGGTCCTCTCCCTCTAATGTGTTGAACCTTTCTAGGCTTTTTGTTCCATCACCAGCACAATTAGGTTTATTGGAGAAGGGCCTCACTTTCAGCCCAAAACCGTTCAGCTTCTCCCGAGAGCTACTCCGACGTGACTTACATAATTACCATAGACGCTTAAAATTGAGAGACTATTTCAATAATGATGACTTTTGTAGAGAGCCCTTTATTCAGCCGTCTGTTTGGGAACCAGAGTGGGGCGCTTTGAGTGACTCGCTTAGAGATCTGATAAGGAGGGATATTCGGTCATTTCATTCCTTCTGGCCGCAAGTGGGTGGGGTAGGTGGGCTCTCGAGGGAGGAACAACAGGCTCTGAAGGACCTGAAAAAGAATGAGAACATTGTAATAAAACCGGCAGATAAAGGGTCCAAAATAGTCATCATGGATAAACAGCAGTACAGACTGGAGGCCCAAAGACAACTTGACAATACAAAATATTATAAATGTATTCCATATTCGATTCAACCCGAAGTGCAACGGAACATCAGAAAGATCGTTTATTCATTGTATCATAATAAACATATTTCTGCTAAACAACGGGACTATTTATTGGGCCCTGATGATCCTCGCCCGCGCTTATTCTATCTTTTGCCCAAAATCCATAAGAGCCCTGACACCTGGACCGTCAAATTTGAAGTCCCACCTGGGAGGCCGATCGTTTCGGACTGTAGTAGCGCTACATACAATGTGTCGCAGTATATTGATTCATTTCTCGGACCGCTGTCTAATAAACACCCGAGCTACCTTAAGGATACGTACCACTTTTTGGATATTATTCGCTCTATGTCAGTGCCCGCCAATGCATTTTTATTTACCATAGATATTGATAGTTTATATACAAACATCAATACGGAAATGGGTCTGAGGGCAGTCAGCAATATCTTCCGCCGTTATCCAGAGGCTGTGCGTCCGGACGCGGAGATTTTAAAGCTGCTAGAAATATGCCTGGTAAATAATGACTTTCAGTTTGAGGATAAAATCTATTTGCAGATGGAGGGCACGGCGATGGGCCAAAGGTATGCCCCTTCTTATGCGAACATTTACATGAGCGAATGGGAGAGAGAGGCTCTGGCCAAATGCCCGTTACAGCCGGTATTTTATTTGCGGTTTCTAGATGACATTGTGGGCGCGTGGACGCACGGGGAGGATGCTTTCCAGCAGTTTGTACAGATATTAAATACACACCACCCATCAATAAAGTTAAAATATGAATACAGCCATGTTGAGATCAACTTTTTAGACACGACGGTCTTTTTCGGGGAGGTGGGGGAGGAAGGGAGGGGGCTACATACGAGGGTTTACTTCAAGCCCACCGATACGCACGCGCTTTTACATAAATCAAGTTACCATCCACCTCATACGTTCCGAGGAATTGTAAAGTCACAGATATTGAGGTTTTATAGGATATGTAGTAGGAGGGAGGATTTCAATAATGCTACCCGCATTTTGTTTAAGAGTCTGAAAGGGAGGGGCTACTCACGGTCCATGTTGAGAAGAGTATACAAGAATACCCTCTCGAACCTCTGCTCTCAGAGAGCACGCAGGGAGGATGATGAAGGCACTCCCTTCGAGCTAAACACCATCGGGGATGAAGCTGAAGGGGAGAACATCTTGCCTTTTGTCAGCACGTTCCACGTGAGCTCCAAATCCTTTCTTGACGGTATACAACAGAACCTTTATGACATGAAAGCTCGGGGCCGTACGTTCGAGGTCCGTTTTATTAAGGCCTTTAGGAAGAATCCCAGCCTGGGTGACCTTTTGGTTAGGGCCAAACTGGGGGGGAGAGAAAAAGAACCACCTGATACACTCAAAGGCTACTTAACATATAGCCATATGATTAGCAATTCACACAGTGGGGCCACTTGGGCGACCACAGGCAGATTTTCTCTTGAGGTGAAAAATGTGATTTATGTGATACGGTGTAGGCGTTGTGGATTAATGTATGTGGGGGAAACTGGGGCCTGTTTGAGAGCACGCTTGCAGCAACACCTGTATGCCATACGGGCGGACCAACCGCGCTCCACAGTGGCAGTTCACTTCAGGGAACATACAGAGGAGGCCCTGAGCATCATGGGCCTACAGGCCAATCCGGGCTGGTCGGTCGGTCAGCGGAGGAGAATGGAGAGGATATGGATTGGCAGGTTGAAAACTTACAGGCCAACAGGCCTGAATGTGCCTGCCTGAGAAACAACTACACAGACTCTCCGGTTTATGGTCATTTTGAATAATTTGTTTTGGGTGTAGAATTTTTAATTACCTTTGGTATTTCTTTGATGTTGTCAATATTAAGTATATGCAGTATATGGTTTGATATAATCAATTAAGACTCCAATGTCTGAGGGAGGGAGAATCCTTAGAATTATAGGTCAGGCTTTGAAAGTATGGTGAGAAATAAAGAAAGTTCAAAAAGAAAAAATGGTCTGGAAACCTGTTGTTTGTTTTATAACATAGAAGTTCTGTGAACAGATCATATTTGTATTTCTAAGCAAAATGTCACAAAATATATATATATATATATATATATATATATATATATATATATATATACACAAAGACTACTTGTCAATATTGAGTATGTTTCCCTGATTGCCATAAGTCCCCATGACAGAACTGCATGGAGGTTGTTTTGAACAGAGTGTAACACTAACAGTGTGAGGATTCATTATAATTACTAACTGCATGGAGTGTGATTATTGTTGAAAATGAATAAGAAAATCAAAAACGATAAAAATCCTTTCTCTTGGAGGTCATATCCCCTCCAGGGAGTTATGGGAGAAATATGGCTTTGGGACCTTTTTTAGTATTGGTGACAGTGCTGGAACTTTCAATGAGTCTGCCTTATGGCCTGGGGGGAATAAAGACATTGGGGGACGGTTTTATGATTGACAACATATGGAAGAAGGTACAAGACGCACCCAAGAAGAAGAGGAGTATGCTGGGGAGAAGGAGAAGAGCGGAGTAAGTGGAGATGGGATGTTTCAGTAATTCCTAGGACCGTGCACCAAAGTTTGAATTAAAAAACATCTAAGCTATAGTTTCCTAACACCTAACCCTTTGCCCCCCTCCCCCCTCCCCTTCTAGCCCTAACCCTAATGGAGCCCTAAAAACCTAAACTAAGAGAAAAAAAGACAAGAAAGGTCAGAAAAAAAGACAGAGTACATAAAGGAAAGGATTTACAGGAAGGGGGTGCCATAAAAGAAAAATACAGAACATAGGACGGGATGTCTAAAGAGTAGGGGGTGCCATTTAAAGAAATATGTGAAAGAATAAAGAAAAGAACAACAGAAAAACAAAGAGAAAGAATAAAGAACAACAGAAAGAATAAAGAAGAACAGAAAGAATAAAGAACAACAGAAAGAACAAAGAACAACAGAAAAAGATAGAAAAAGGGAGAGCTAAAGCAGAAAAAACTGAGAACAAGAAAAAAACTAAGAAACAGAAAAAGTTAAGAAAAACAGAAATGAAAAAGAAGAGTATAAAAGGCCCAGAGTGGCAAAACTGAACACAAGAGCGGGTGGGCCAGCCTGAAGAAGGCTAAATTGAGCCGAAACGTCGCGATTGGCCCACCACAGTGCACTACACCCGCTTAGGGTAATTTTTTGAACAGGGGGCACCAACACCAGTCCCAGTGATGGCCCGTGCACTCAGGTTCCGGCATAGCCGGGCCTGCTCTTTACCCAAATCCTAAAAGGTAAAAACACTAATTTGGCTTTCTAAAACTAAATTCGAACTGAAAAAAAGTGGGAGGGTATAAATGGAAGGGGAAGGCACTCTGCTCATTCCACTCCAAACCATCGGACAGAGCAGACCTCTGAGAGCAAGCCTGTTTTTCATTTTTTCTGTGTGTGCCTAGGCCTGAAGAAGACCTTCACAGGTCGAAACGTCGCCACATAGGCACACAAATTCGTATTCATTTGGCCTATTATAATTTAATTTGATTTCTTTTTTCTTTAATAACTAAAAGGTTTTTTTCAAAACCAATTCATTTTTTTATTTTATTTCTTTAAAAATGTTGGAGGAGGGGCCCAAACACTCATCCTAATCAGCCCGATCGAACACTCCTATCTGCCACTTTGACCTTTTTATTCCGTCAAATTTTGACCCATTTACACAAAGTCCAGAACCGTTGGTGCTATCGACATGGGGTCTTCACCAGGGTGTCCAGAGGACCCCAACCCCCCCCCTGTAGATACCACTTTCATCCCTCTACGACACTTACTTTCCCAGTTATTCCATTTTATTCCGTCAACTACTGGCTATTACCCCCTAACCCTATACGTTAACCCTCATCATACCTGCAGTGGGCCACTGGAGGGAGACAAATCACCAAGCTCTGAGATTCAAATTTTGCACTACAGACCTCACAGTGTCTGTCTGTGTGATTTGGTGTGTGTGTGTGTGTGTGTGTGTGTGTGTGTGTGTGTGTGTGTGTGTGTGTGACAGAGAGAAAGACAGACAGAGAGAGAGAGAGAGAGAGAGATACAAAGCTCTGAGATTCAAATTTTGCACTACAGACCTCACAGTGTCTGTCTGTGTGCTTTGGTGTGTGTGTGTGTGTGTGTGTGTGTAAGGTCAGAACTGCTTGTTCAACTTCTTACTATCGCTGTGGAAAGATTCAGATACAAATATCAGAACACGTTTCATAAAGAACAATCAGTTCTGAGCAATGAAAAGAACAATCAGTTCTAAACAAGGAAAAGGTCATCATGCAGTATTCTATCATCAATAAACTTATATCACTAAAAGCTTATACTGACTACTCAGTACAGTTTTCCATTGACACTCTCCTAGCACCTTGAGGAGCTGTTGTTGTGATTTGTATAAATGAAACTGAATTGAACTGGTCAGTTCAAACACTGACAGAGTAGGTGTGATGCAGCTAAGTGGGAAACATGCTGCTAAATAAAATAAATGAGCTTGTAAAAATATGAAGTAATAATAGTAATATTTACAGCAGTACTATCAGTAAAAAAAAACAAACGCAAATCAATACATGTGTAAGTGCTGAACATAATATTTACAGCAGTGTGTGGTTTGCTGCATCCTGCAGTTCAGAGTTCAGTTTATCTTCTATAAAAAAGCAAACAGACTCTTTGGACCAGCTGTGCTCAGTCTGCAGTCTTCATGAGACGCCTCTCTCCGAGTTTACCTCAGAGCTTCTTCCCTCCAGATCTCACAAACACAGCAGGCCCTCCTGATCCAGGATGCAGCTTTTGTTCAGAGTTTTTCTGCTGGCTCTGATTCTGCAGAGCTGCAGTGCTGAAGCTGCCGCAAAGGAATGTGACCTCCCACCGAAGTTGCGACAGGAGGTACTGCACAAGGTGGGAACTCACAGAAACATCTGCCAAGTCACTACTTGTTGACTGATACCTCTTTACAGTGAAAGGAGGCTACAAAAATATATTTGGTAATTTTTCGGTCTGCTGTGCAAAAATCTGCTCAATTAAGGCTAATTTAAAAATAGAGTTTTAAGTACTATGAACATTCAATGCATTCTGGAAAAAAAGCATACAGTCAAGGCAATTACAGCGTAAGAAGGTTAAATGTTTTTCCTTTCTTTAAAATGTCTTCAAGGTATTCATTACATTAAAAAGTATTTGCAGTATTATTTGTATCTCCTATGCAGTTTAAGGGCAGATGCTACCACACGGTTCTACTTTACCTACATTTCAAGTAATATTAGGAAACTGTAATAAATCCAGAAAACAAATGCTTGTGGGTTTACCCTAGTTCCTCCTCACAGGTGTTTGAGTCACGATGGGTTCTGGTGGAAGCGTTCTCAGATTATCCAGCAGGTCTGAGGTTGGTGAAGCATGCCAACAGCTCCCTGATGGAGATGAAGGAGGCATTCAACAATGAAACCTTTCTGTTCATCGAGAGAAACATAGTGTAAGTTTGTCAAACTGAGGACAAACAGCAGTTCAGTACCTGCTTACTTTCTGCAAAAGTTTTTTTTACTTTATTTATTTTGTTTACAGCTCTGGAAAATGTCTTGTGTTTCAAGTCAACATGTCCATTCCTGATCCCGAGACTTCCAACCACAGCATGGTTCTGGACAGCCCTGGTAAGTCCAAAACAGGCCCAGACTAGACCTTTTATTAAGACATTTGGATGTGAAAGCAGCCAGAGAAATGTAATTAAAAGATTTTTCAAAGTATAAAAACAACTTTCCTAATGTTGTTTGATTTTGGTTGGAAGTGAGAGGTTTGTTCTGATGATTCACAGCAATAAAAAGAAAAAACAAACACTAACACTGCTACCATGATGTCTGACCTACTGAGATAACACCACAGAGCACAGCAATGTTCTCAGTATGGCCACAAGGTAGCTAACATACCAGTGGCCAAGAGAGTTAGACCAGAACCTTGTGAAAAGGATTTTTTTTTTAAACTTCCACTTTTTATTTATCAAGTGTTAGGTAATTAAAGTTGTCAGTTAGGTTTTTAGAGATCAGAATGTTGACATATTGGTAAAACCTCAACCACAGGAAAATTTTCTTTTAAAATTCCCTTTTGTATATTACAAAATTTGTACTTAAAAAAGGCAGAAATTGGAGTTTCTGATCTCCAAACTAAACTACAGAACTTTTTTTTAGGGGGACGCCTGTCTGTCTGTAGCATCTGATAGGTTTGTAGCTTGAACCTATCTGCTGGAACGTTGAAGACAATATAATTACACAGCAAAGCAAGACACAAGTAGGCAAGCTTCTTCATGTTTCTCGTGCACGGGAGAGAAAACCGGACAGGCGCCGTTCCTTCGCTTGACCCCAGTTGCTCTCGTCCGTTCTCCCGTACCACTGTTCTTTTATTGAGGTTACATGAATCTGCATAGGTTCATTAACATATGACGTCTACATACACACAAAGAGTACCTTGCCTGTGTGTGTGTGTGTGTGTGTGTGTGTGTGTGTGTGTGTGTGTGTGTGTAGGGTCAAGATGTGACCCTGTGAAGACTCTGGTGCTAGCTGGTGCCAGGCGTCTAGCAGATCTATCTGAACAAAGAGCTCTTATACTTAAAGAGATATACGTGTGTTTGGTAACCCATATATCAGCAAGCTAGGAGGTGTGATCTATGCCAGAACACTCTTTAGAGGAGTGAACGCACTCCCCTCATGAGACATTCTTTCAATCTACAAATGATTATATACTTCTAAGCATATATGAGTAAATGTTTCTAAGCATAAATGACAATCAACAATACAAAACCTAACAGCATCAGTCATGGGGAACTGTCATGGTCCTGGGTCGTGCGACCCGGTGTTTTGTGTTTAGTCTATTTTGATGTTTATTGATTGTTTAGGTTCATTAAGGCAGTCCAGCCATTTGTATATATCACCCTTGCATTACGTCTCCCTTGCCCTTCGTGTGTTTATGTCTGTGCGTCTTGTACTGTCAAGTTCATGCTGTCAGTATTGTCACCTCCCCCTGTACTACGTCTCCCCGGTTCATGTCTCATGTTTCCTGTTTTACTTTGAAGGCCTGCATTCACTGTCAGTGTATTCAGTTTCACTCCTCCTGTCCTGTCGTTAAGTTCATGTGTGTCAGCTGCGTTCCCATGTGTGGCCACTTTCCCTGATCATCCCTCATGTGTATTTAGTCTCTGTGTTTCTTACAGTCTGCGTTGCGTCGTCTGTGTTCCCACCCTCCGTATTTCCATGCCTGGTCTGTTGTCTTCCAAGCCATAGCCTCACCATCGTTTGTTCCCAGTTTAGGTTTCTGTTTAGCCACGTTATCCCTGCTGTATTTGTACACCTTGTTTTCAGCCATATTAAAGGCTCGCCTTCTGTTAAAGCTCACTCCCGTCTGCTCACTCGTGTACGCACCTGGGTCCATTACACGCATTCTCCACTCGGTCCGTCACAGCGGACCGTGACAGGGAACTACTTAAAGAGGAAAACAAAATCTTCCAACGAGGTCTCAACTGTTAGTCATTATTGTGGTGAGATGTTAATGATTTTTTTAAATGTGTTCCCATTAGGAGTTATGGAGTTTGGCGGGTTGGTGTCTCCATACAATGATCAGGGCCGAGCAGATGTTTACCAGGGCTGTGCAGACTGTCTGACCGTTGTCTACAGCGGCGTCTTTCAGGGAATTCCAGGAAGGCTGTTGCTCATCTACAGTAAGAATGAAACACCCTAACTTTACAGAGTCATCAGTGAGAAACTGAACAGAAAACTCATGCAAACAGGAGGCAGAAGTGTCCACTGTGCACTCAGCATCACATCATACCAAGTGAAACACAGACAGTGCCCTGAAAGAAATTCTCACTGAAAAAAGGAACATCTGAAAGAATTTGACTGTTTTTAAATGAGCAAATCCTAATAATAATGAAAGTTTCAGAAACTTTAGAGCTGAGAGTTCAACAGGATCATATCGACCAAGGGGACAATCTTCTGAAATGGAAAACACAAAGCAGAACTCAACACACTGAATTTAGCAGGTGCCCCACAGAGTGTTCTCATGAAGCTACAGTATTGTGAAAAGCCTTGAATGTTTCTGAAAAAGCCATGAAAAGGAACTAGACCACAAAACTAACTCCAAATGCAAGAGCACCGTGAATAACAAACCTTCCCCTTTGCTCTTGTTGCTATCTTTCTGTCACAAGTCACTCCTGACGCTCAACTCCACCCAGCCCACCCTGACTGCACTCTCCGTGGATGGTGGACCCCAAGTTTTTTGTTTTTTTTTTTCAGTGCTTTGAATTGTTTTTCTCTGCCTTTCAGGAAAAGAAGGGAAGCATACGGACACTGATGAGCTGAAGGCGGGTGAGAGCATCCACAGGAAGCTGGCAGAGTGCCTCAAGTTCAATGTTGAGACAACCTTCATATATGATGGCAAGGCAGGTGAGAGAGAAAATCTGGAAATTAGCTAGCATTTACACTACCTGTTGAAAGGGTTAGTGGTGTTAGTGTGAATAATGCCATTTTCTGCAGTTTCTTTGAAACTGCCTTGCACGGGGTTTGAGTTACATTTTCTCATTTTGTGGGTGTGATCCAGTCAGCCGGCACACGCACATAAACACCACTCCAAAAGTTTCCTGAACAGAAGACAAAACAAAATGATTAACTTCTTACTTTTCAGAGTTGTACGAGCCGGGGTTCACTGACTGATGCTACACAACAATCCAGCATCAAATAAGGTTCAGCCACCCTGTTAAATAGGGCACAGATAATGGGCTCATCAGCAGCAGGTGATTGTTGGCAGGTGTAGCTGGCGAGAACAAGAGTTCTCTCACACACACACACACACACACACACACACACACACACACACACACACACACAAAGAGAAACGGTCAAAGGAAAAAGAGAGAGATAGGGAGGCAACAACAGCAGGACCCTGTCAGAACAGGCAACATTTGGTTTGGGGGTTACCACCACGACAGCCACCAACCACCTTTCAGCCGCAGCTCAGTGCAGCAGCTTCGGCAATGGAGGTGCGGAACATGGTCCATTCGGACTCAATGTCCGCAGTCTCCCTCAGAATGCTGCTGAAGCTCTGCCGGAGGTGTACGATAAAGATCTCGGAGACCGGGGCACACCCTCACTATACGTTTAGGCGCACCATCTCTGTCCATCGTCCTCCCCCTCCACCTGATTCAACTCACCACCAGGTGGTGATCTGTTGACAGCTCAGCCCCTCTCTTTACATATCCAGAATATGACTAGACACTCGAGTCTGGTGATACGATTACAAAATCGATCATTGACCTGCGGCCCAGAGCGTCCTGGTGCCATGTGCACTTATGGACACTCTTATGTTCGAACATGGTGTTCATTATGGCCAAACCAATTTGTCACATAAAATGACCTCTTCATCTTCTTTCTGCTGCAGCAATGACCGTACTGTTGATGAACTGCCTCTGTGTGAGTACATTGTAACTAGAGATGGCACGATACCACTTTTTTATGTCCGATACCGATATCATAAATTTGGATATCTGCCGATACCGATATGAATCCGATATAGTGTGTTTTTTTTAATCAATAAAACGTTTTTTTAATATCTTGCTGCATTTTGTATATGTTTATACTCAAGTTTAAATAAATAACAACACTAAAGCTATTCTGTTATACCTGTATGTAAAAAATACACTGCGCCCAAAATATTTCATAGTTCAGCAATACTGATCAATCTAATAAACTTAAACCTACTCCATCCTCCCTATTCTGGTATTTTAAAGAGTACTTAGCAGAAATATTAAGCAACCTAACTAATAGGGTTGCAAGTTCCCAGCAAAAAAAAATAGGGAACCACCCCCCACCCTCCACCTCATGATGCTTAATCGATGTAATCAAATTTAATTTGATGCAGGGGGAAAAAAAATGCACAGAAATAAATTATTTTTTCAAGAATAATTAAATAGATTCAACGTCTTTCTTCAACAGAATTGCAAAATTCACAGATGGTACTTTCCCAAAGGAAAAAGTACTATAGCTTACTAGGGTATATTAGACTTAACAGTTACTATATACAGTAATGGACTTCTATATATTTTACATCAGATTAAAACTTTGGGTGTAAGAGTCAGATAATTATTTATTAAAAGCTAGAAATTTTAAATGAGAATAAGAAAGAAAATTATGTCTTTGTGCCCCCTTTTCCCTGTTCATGCCCTATCGCCCACCTGGCTAAACTTTGCTAGATCTGCCCCTGCATAGTTACCAGCCGTCAGCTGTAGAAAAAGATCCTGGTGTAGAAAGTAATATTAAATAAATTCTAACAACAGCTTATCAAGCTTAAAAGTGCTGCTGTTGTTCAGCCGCTGGTTTCCTCTTTCTGGTGAGAAGTGGGCCAAAAACAAAGAAGACAGACGGAGTCGCGACACAAAAGCCGATCAGCTGATCATTAAGCAGTTTCACGATTGAAGTAGCATCAGGAGAGAGAGAGGCAGTCGCTCCATATATCTGTTAAGCTTAACACTGGAATGCTTTACAAACTGCAGGGGAATCACACTCCTCAGCCTCCCTGGGAAAGTCTATGCCAGGGTGCTGGAAAGGAGAGTCTGTCCGTTAGTTGAACCTCGGATACAGGAGGAACAAAGCGGTTTTCGTCCTGGTCGTGGAACACAGGATCAGCTCTTTACCCTCTCAAGGATAAAGTGTGCATGGGAGTTTGATGTCCTTTGATGTAGTCTCTCTCTTCACTTGCATACCCACCACGGAGGCCGTGGAGACTGTCAGAAAACGACTACAAGAAGACAGCTCCTTGGAGGACAGGACCAACTTCACACCCGATCAGATCTGCACACTGTTAGACCTCTGCCTCACCACTACATATTTCAAGTACAACGAAGGCTTTTACAGACAAAAACATGGCTGTGCCATGGGCTCCCCCGTGTAACCTATTGTAGCCAACCTTTACATGGAGGAAGTGGAAAGGAAGGCTCTTGGCTCTTTCAAAGGAAGAGTACCCAGCCACTGGTACAGATATGTGGACGACACCTGGGTCAAAATCAAGACACAAGAAGTGGAATCCTTCACTGCGCACATTAACGCTGTGGATAAAAATATCAAGTTCACCAGGGAAGACACAAAGGACAACTGTTTGCCTTTCCTGGACTGCGCTGTGCACATTGAAGAGAACGGCAAACTCAACATCGAAGTTTACCGGAAGCCCACACACACGGACCAGTACCTCCTTTTTGACTCCCATCACCCTCTGGAGCACAAACTTGGAGTAATTAGGACCCTACACCACCGGGCAGAACATGTTCCCTCTAAGCCCGAAGGAAAAAAGAAGGAACACACACATGTAAAGGAAGCACTCAAAACGTGTGGCTATCCTAAATGGGCGTTCTTAAAGTCAGCAAAGAGGCACAGAAAAGAAGACCAGACACCAGCGAGGGAGGATAAGAAGGACAAACGCAACAACATTGTCATCCCCTATGTAGCCGGTGTATCAGAAAAACTCAGGAGAGTTTTCTCCAAGCATGACATCCCAGTGTATTTCAGACCCAGCAACACGCTCAGACAGAAACTGGTTCACCCAAAAGAAAAAACGCCAAAACACAAACTTAACAATGTGGTGTATGCTGTACAGTGCAGCGAGGAATGCTCAGACCTCTACATTGGAGAGACCAAACAGCCACTTCACAAGCGCATGGCACAACACAGAAGAGCCACCTCCACAGGACAAGACTCAGCAGTCCATCTGCATCTTAAGGATAAAGGACACTCTTTCGAGGATGCCAATGTTCACATTTTGGACAGAGAGGACAGATGGTTTGAAAGAGGAGTGAAAGAAGCCATCTATGTCCACTGTGAGCGACCATCTTTGAACAGAGGCGGGGTTTACGACACCAAGTCTCTGCCATCTATAATCCAGTTTTGAGATCCTTCCCAGACGCCTTAACGCCCACTCACATCCTGGGCCATCTGACCTCAGGAATTCGCATGATAGGGTGGGGCCAGGTTTCACAATGAGCTCACCCGAAACTCTGGCTGATTGGGTCCCACACCCAATTTCACACCTTGGCTCAGGCGATTAGAGGATCATCAGGGGGTCCTTTTGTCCCTCTGTGGGGGGAAACTCCCACTAGGTTTATATCTGGGACTCTCCACCATTTGACCTTAGAACTGAAGAAGCTTCTCGGATGAGAGGTGAAACGTCTTCAAGCAACTTAAAGAAGTCCAGACGCTTTTCTTTGCAAGCTCCTTTGACTACGATGACCTGGATGACTGAGAACCTTCACAGACATGGGAGTTTGCCCAACCAGTCTACATGTGTTTTGTGTACTTGGAGAAGGCATTCGACCGTGTCCCTCTGGGTGTCCTGTGGTAGGTGCTGCGGGAGTATGGGGTGTCTGGCCCATTGCTACGGGCCATTAGATCCCATACAACCCTCACTACCCTCACCTATGGTCACAAGCTGTGGGTAGTGACCGAAAGAACGAGATCACAAATACAAGCGGTGGAAATGAGCTTCCTCCAAAGGGTGGCTGGCCTCTCACCTTAGAGATAGGGTGAGAAGTTCAGCCATCAGGGAGGAGCTCAGAGAAGAGCTGCTGCTCCTTCACATCGAAAGGAGCCAGTTGAGGTGGTTTGGGCATCTGACCAGAATGCCTCCTGGGTGAGGTGTTCCGGGCATATCCCACTGGGAGGAGGCCCCAGGGCAGACCCAGGACAACCTGGAGAGTTTATATCTCTCAGCTGGACTGAGAACGCCTGGGTGTTCCCCCGGACAAGCTGGAGGAGGTGGCTGGGGAGAGGAAGGCCTGGGCTTCTCTGCTTAGGCTGCTGCACCCGCGACCCGGCCACCATGAATCATCATGAATCGTGAATGATGTGATATGGCATACCCCTAATTAGTAATACTAAGATAGTTATTTTTACAGGTGCTCTGATGAAATTTGCAAAAATGGTTGAAAATCAGCTGAACCATTTCCTCAGAATATTTTTCAGTGTGATAGATTTTCTATGTACAACTTGTTCCTGAAAGCAGTGAATGAAGCCCAGCTGTAAAGCTCTAGCAGCTCAGACTGAATATGCATATCTTCGTGTGCTGATGCAGAAAATGTCTAAATGTTCTTCTGCTTGATTCTGATCTGCTGCTGAGTCTCTCATTAATCAACATTAAACATTCATCTCTGTGCTACATGAACTTCACTGTGATTTTATTTCATAGCTCACCATTTTATTATCAAAATCTGATGACGTCTCTGAGTGAAGGAAGTGGCACTGGCAGGGATCGTTTTGTTTTGAACAGTAACATGACATGTGTAATGCACGTTTTTATCTGAGTGTGTTTAAGAACCTGAAGTTGAGAGTCTGGTTTAGAGAGAGTTGACTGTCAGTATTGAGACTAACAATAAAGCCATGACCCAAAAACACAGAATCAGAGCAGAAGCCTTCCTATGAAAATCATAAAAGCAAAAATCAATGACTCAGTAGTGTTGCAATGAATCAATTTCATTAGACTGAGCTTCTTTATTGTTCTAACAAATACGAATCAAATAAAATCGAAACAAAAACTTCAGAAACACCATCCTGTCAGATGATGTGGTTTGGTCCCTCATCTGTGGAGACCAGGGCTGTGTAGAGATGTTTAAAGGAGCGGGTGCTCAAAGTTAAAAAAGGGGGCACATAGAACCAGGCTGAATAACAACAACACACATTCCATCTAGAATCTAATATGGAATCTTATCATACTATATCACTGTCATCAGGTGGGGACAAAGCAAACGTAGGCCATGTTTTACCTGATGGGTACAATGTTGCTCCTGCTGATGATAGTGCTGGAGGGCAGGGCTCCACTGATCTGAGACTGTAGACGTTAAAGAGTCCACAGGAGAGATGGGAGCTGATCAAGTGTTATGAGATAATAATATAATTCAAAGATTGGTGACAGTGCTTGGAACTATAAGGCAACAAACTGTGAGAAAAAACTAGACTCTGCCTGTGACTCACTCTTTGCCTCTCTTCCTTCATCTCATCATCTCATCTATTACTCTCCACTTGCTGTCCATCTGAGAACAAGGCACAATTTGCTGTTGTATTAATCTGTTCTTTAATTATCCACACTCAAAAACTCCTGCACCCAATCCATAATAAAGTAATAATAGAAACCGTTATAGAACCAAAACATTGTGTTTATTATTGTTTTTATACTTGAATATCTCTGCAATGCAACAACTGGTACAGGTGTTATTGTTACCTGTGCTCTTTGTAATCCAGCTGCTGAGGGATCCACAGCCTCACACAGCTCCTTATGTAGTTGTTGCTGTTCTGAGAGTCTATGGTGCATGTGGTGTGATATGCCCATGTAGAAAGGACGGCACTGAGACGCTGGACTTCCGGTATGATGGCGCCTGTGTTTGGCTTTGCCGCTGCCGGCCGTGGTTTCTCTGTGCTGTTTTTTTCGGCCTTTTTGCTTTCGCTTTTTGTCACTAATGTGTTGGCTGCCCTTGTCTATGATCGCCTGACGCTATTATCCATCCGATCCTCTATGATAAGTCAAGATGCCTTATCCTCCTGCGGTATTTTCCATCCTCCGCTGCCGACACCGGTGTCTGGATCTTCGTTAGGTGTCATCAGTGGCGCCTTTCTGTGTCCGCGCAAGTCACGGAGAAGGAGAGGGAAAAGAGCAGGTGTCCAGGTAAAACTCAGACTGTTCTGGAAGCGGGGACTAACTGTGCCTGGATCTATGAGACGGCGCTACCTCAGGAGTGTTCATCCAGACTCTCCTGTTGTTTGGCCTTCCATCCCCGCGGTGAGTGGAATTTATGAACGTCGCGGATCAAACTCTCTGTTTCTTCGTCCCCTAAATCGGGCCGCTTCTGTTAATAATATGTCTTCTACTTCGCTGAGAGTGGCGCTTTTCAACGCTCGATCAATGACTAATAAAACGTTCCTGCTGAACGATTTTATTCTTTCCAAGAAACTGGACTTCTTATTTCTAACCGAAACCTGGCAGCGCGATGGTGACTTTTCATCCTTCATTGAACTCTGTCCGAGTGGGTACTCATTCATCAGCCAGCCTCGGACGTCGGGTCGAGGAGGAGGTGTCGCTGCGGTGTTTGGAAGCCGGTTTTACTGTCGCGCAGTGTTGGTCGGACATTTTTCATCCTTTGAACTACAGCTGGTTAGAATTGGAAATAAAGATCCATTTTACTGCGCTGTAGTGTATCGTCCACCTGGCCTAAACACTATGTTTTTAAAGGAGTTCAGTGACTTTTTATCCTCGACTTTGAAGCTGTCCAGACTGGTTATAGTCGGGGATTTTAATATACACGTTGATGATGACTCTGACCTCTTTGCCAGAGGTTTCCTTAGCGTCATGGATTCTTTTCATTTTACTCAGCATGTGTCTGGTCCCACACACACCAAAGGACACACACTGGACCTTGTTTTTACTTTAGGTTTAAACATTGATTTTATTTGTACTGAGGACATTTTTATTTCGGATCATCATTGTATTCTTTTTAATCTGTCTTTTCATTTGTCCTTCTCTCCTATTCGACACGTGGTTAGCTCTCGCATCTTAACTTCCTCTAGTGCTGTTAAATTTTCCGATGCTTTTAATTTAGTTTTATCTCCCTATAATGATGTTCATTTTTTAACAAATCCTTTTAATAATCATTGTCTTTGTATTTTAGACAATGTTTGTCCTGTCAAAGTTAGACTAGCTCCGGTTTCAAAGTCGTCTCCCAGGATAAATGACAGCATTCGCTTCTTAAAGCGTTGCTGCCGTAAGGTTGAGCGTTTATGGAGGAAAACGCGTTTGCATGTCCATCTCCTTTATCTAAAGGACCTTTTAGTCTCTTTTAACACTTCAGTTCGAGATGCGAGGGCGGCCTATTTCTCAGACTTAGTGTCTAAGAGCAGAGGTAACCCTAAGGTACTATTCGACACCATTAGTGATATTGTTGCTCCTGCTCCACCTGCTGTCCCAATTTCATCAAATGAAGATTGTGAAAAATTTCTTTCTTTCTTTGTTGAAAAAGTCAGTAACGTGAGGAACAGTATCTCTCCTTCTGTGTCTCTCTTGTCTGCTCCAACTCAAGCTAGGCCTGTAATTTTAGAAAGATTTTTACCTGTGTCCTTACCTGAGCTGGTCAAGTTGGTTAATTCAATGAAAGCATCCTTCTGCTCTCTTGATATTTTACCTGGATCTTTGTTTAAAAATGTCTTTCAGTCTATTGGTCCCTGTGTGCTCACAATTATTAATACCTCACTGGTTTCTGGTCAGGTCCCTGTTTATTGTAAGAATGCTGTTATTCACCCACTGTTAAAAAAACCTAAGCTTGATGCTTCTCTTCTCAGTAGCTACAGACCGATTTCAAAATTATCATTCATTTCTAAGATTTTAGAAAAGGTTGTGGCTAAGCAGCTTATAGCTGTTCTAGATGAATACAGCATTCTGGATAAATTCCAATCTGGCTTTCGTAGAGCTCACTCTACTGAAACTACACTTCTTAGAGTCTCCAACGACATTTTAATGAGATGTGATGCAGGAGAATGCTCCGTTCTGTTGATGTTGGACCTGACCTCCGCCTTTGATACTGTGGACCATCATATTCTGCTAGATAGGCTGAGAGACTGGGTGGGTATATCAGGGGCTGCTTTGGACTGGTTTGAATCCTATTTGCATGAACGATCCTTTTCTGTGGCTACCTCTAAGTACAGTTCCTCTTCTACTTTTCTTGCCTATGGTGTGCCACAAGGTTCAGTTTTGGGGCCTTTATTGTTCTTACTGTATTTACTTCCTCTTCAACACTTATTGAGCACTTTTAAGGACATTTCGTATCACTGCTATGCAGATGATATTCAGGTATATATCTCCTTTAAGCCCCATGATGTTTCCAAGCTACAAATTTTGCACAAGTGCATAGACTCCATTAGATGTTGGATGGCTGGAAACTTTCTTCAACTAAATGAGGAGAAGACTGAAGTTCTTGTTTGTGCTCCTAAAACTTTTGTACCTAGTGTTATGGAAAACTTGGGTCCACTTGCTACATTTGCAAAACCGTCTATCAGGAGCCTTGGTGTTAGTATTGACTCAGCTCTGACTTTGGATGCCCATGTAAAATCTTTGGTTCGCTCCTGTTTTTATCATTTGAGAAACATTGCTAAGCTGAGTCCCATTGTATCGCGCTCCGAATTAGAAATTGTCATTCATGCATTTGTTTCATCTCGTCTGGATTATTGTAATTCTTTGTTTACTTGTTTATGTAAAGCCTCTTTGGATCGTCTGCAAGTTGTTCAGAATGCTGCTGCAAAGCTTCTGACCAAGTCCTCCAAGTTTTCCCATGTCACACCCCTGCTGATTCAGCTGCACTGGCTCCCCGTTAAATTCAGGATCCAGTTTAAGGTTTTGACCTTGACTTTCAGGGCCCTGCATGGACAAGCACCAACATATATAAGTGAACTTTTGCATCCATACATTCCCAGCAGGTCCCTGAGGTCATGTGACCAGGGATTGCTTGCTGTCCAGCACACGAGGCTGAAAACAAAAGGCGACAAAGCTTTTGGAACTGTGGCCCCCAGATTGTGGAACTCTCTCCCATGAGCCTGAGATCTGTGGACTCAGTGGTCACTTTTAAAAAACAGCTAAAAACCCATCTTTTTAAACTTGCTTTTAGTTGATTTTTATTTTTAGGTTTTAGCTTCTGTGAAGCACTTTGTGATTTTTATCTTGAAAGGTGCTATATAAATAAAGTTTTACTTACTTACTTACTTACTTGCCTTTACGCTGGGCTCCTTTTTTATTCTATTATTTTCCTTTTTTTTCTCAAAACATAACACTTAACAAAAGACTAATATATATTTCTACAATACAACATCATCAAAGTCTTTCTTTAAAAGTTCTAGCTGAAACCAAATCTGTTATCATGTAGTGGCAATATTGAGATCCCGTTTCTCTTTATTCTTTCGTCTACCTTGTGTTCCTGTTTCTCTTTATTATGTGAATGCCTTACTACATTCACACAATAAAGAGATCCTACACCCGTTTTAAGCACAAAGTTCAGCTTCTTCACCTCTTTTCAGCAGAAAATGAAGCTTCTACATCTGTTTTAAGCTGAAAGTCCAGCTTCTTCACCTCTTTTCAGCAAAAAGTTCAGCTCCTTCAGCTCTTTTTAGCAGAAACTTCAGCTTCTTTACCTCTTTTCAGCAGATAGTTCTGCTTCTTCAGCTGTTTTCAGCAGATTCCACTACACGGCATTCACACTACATTTTTGCAGGAAATGCAACTTTTTCTAGTTCTAGTTGCTCCGTTTCTTTGGTGGTTAACTACTCCCTCAGTTTTCATCCAATTTCTACCATTAAAACTTTAAACTGTTCCGCTCCTTCTGCTAATTCCTGCTATATCTTTGGGTTCTTATAACTTTTGTACTTTTTGAATTATTAAGCTTTTTATGCCATTTTTTGGCCCATTTCGATGAATAGGACCACATTACGAGTGTGCTCACTGATGTTGCTCGCCGGGGTGAGCTGTGTTTTAGCTCAGTGAGATGAGCAGCTGTTTTGAGACTGGGAGGTCTGGGTTTGAATCTCGGCCATGGCAACTTTTTCATGTCTTTTCAACACAAATTTCAGTTTCTTCAACCCTTTTCAGCAGAATTTTCAGGTTCTTCACCTCTTTTCAGCAGAAAGTTTAACTTCATCTTTTTTAAGCACAAATTTTAGTTTCTTCACCTCTATTCAGCAGAAAGTTCTGCTTTTTCAGCTGTTTTCAGCAGATTGTACTACATGGCTTTCACACTGGATTTTCGCAGGAAATGCAACTTATTCTAGTTTATTTATTTTTCTCCTTATGGTAACTGAGAGATGAGAGCCATTATATCTCCCTTTTCCCTAACCAAGAACAACAATAACATATAAAAACAGCTTTTTATACAACAGTATCAACTAAAGCTTGTACTTAACAGAGCCTACCTAATACAAAGAAAACAGCACACAGTTGTCATCAACAGCGTGAATAGCAACTGCAACATTCAGTGCTGTTAGCAAGGATTAGAACAATTACAATCTCATAGAGAAACAATAGAATAGAATAGAATAGAATAGAATAGAATTCAACTTTATTGTCATTGCACATGCACAGGTACAGGGCAACGAAATGCAGTTTGCATCCATCCAGAAGTGCTTTAGTGATATAGATATATTACAATATATATTAGCAATAATATAGATATGTGAGTATATTACAGAAATGGGTCTATTATGGTATGTTATAATGTACACGGTATGAGGTATGTTGTGAATATTCTATAACTATAAGTATGTACAGGCTGTAGTGAGTACAAGCTATGTACAGGATATGAACAGGATATAAATATGAAAAACTATACAGAATATCAAATAATTAACTTTACAGAATCTGAGATATACAGCTATACAGAAATGTGAACTATGCAAGTTGTAAACAGTTGTAGGATTAAAACTTATCAAATGTACAGAATGATTATTTACACAGAGCTATACAGTAGTGCAGTTAAGATAAGTGAGGGTGTAGATAGTTTCTACAGAGGCTATATAAAGTGCTAGTGGTTGTGAGTGGTGGTTCAGTCCATGTTATTATTGTGTGTTTGAGGGTACAGTTGTCCATTGTGGGTGTGTGTATGTTCAGTCCATGTGTTAACATGGGTCAGATGTCAGGAGGCAGAGTTCAGGAGTCTGACAGCTGTGGGGAAGAAGCTGTTCCGGTACCTGGTGGTCTTAGTCCGGAGGCTCCTGTAGCGCCTCCCAGAGGGCAGGAGGGTGAAAAGTCCATGTGATGGGTGACTGGGGTCTTTGATGATTTTCCCAGCCCTTTTCAGACACCGCTTCCTGTAGATGTCTTTTATGGCAGGAAGTGGTGCTCCGGCGATGCGCTGGGCAGTTTTCACGACCCTCTGCAACGCCTTCCGGTCCGAGGCAGAGCAGTTCCCGTACCAGACTGTTATACAGTTGGTCAGGATGCTCTCGATGGTGCAACGATAGAAGTTCACCAGGATGTCTGAGGACAGGTGGTTCTTCCTCAGAGTCCTCAAGAAGAAGAGGCGCTGGTGAGCCTTCTTGACCAGCTTGGAGCAGTTGGTTGTCTAGATGAGATCCTCGGAGATGTGGACTCCCAGGAACTTGAAGCTGCTCACACGCTCCACAGCCGTCCCCTTAATGTGGATGGGTGGATGTGGGTCAGCATTCCTCCTGTAGTCCACGATGAGCTCCTTGGTCTTCTCGGTGTTAAGCAGCAGGTTGTTTCTGTCGCACCACTCAGCCAGACGATCCACCTCCTCCCTGTAGGCGGCCTCATCGTTGTCACTGATGAGGCCAATCACCGCGGTGTCATCTGCAAACTTAATGATGGTGTTGGAACCATCAGCAGGTCTGCAGTCGTGGGTGAAGCGGGAGTAGAGGAAAGGGCTCATCACACAGCCTTGTGGTACACTGGTGTTCATCGTGATTGTAGATGAACAGTGGTTATCCAGCCGGACATGTTGGGGGCGGTTGGTCAGGAAGTTCAGTAACCATTTGCAGATGAGGGAACTGATGCCCAGGTCTGTCAGTTTCCTGATGAGTTGTGAGGGGTGGATTGTATTGAATGCTGAACTGAAGTCTATAAACAGCATTCTGGCGTAGGTGTTGAACTAAGTGCAAGTCAAAAAGCACCCAACTAACTAACGAGTATTAGCTTAGCATGTTAACTAAAAATTCTACTCGGGAAGAAAGTTAGTACTGATGCATCAAAATGCTTGTAACTTTGAGGGTACAGGTATGTGCTAGTACTGCTTACAATCAAAACAGATGTTGACAATTACCAGTATGAGAATGTTTTCACTAATACACATACAAAATTGACAACACCATCGCTCACAAGCACCTACCACCAGCTTGGGAGTATTTTTCGTTTGCTGAGGCATGCGCTGTGCAGCAATTTGGAACCTTAACCGTTGCAGTTCGGTATTTGTCCACCAGGTGGCTCCAACTATTCACAAAGCACATCAATTTTGAGGAACTTCATTAAGGTGTTTTCTAACTCTGTTACACTTATGTCACTGTTTCCTCCTCATGTCCTTACTGTGCATATCTGGAAAATGATATTTCATGAGTAATAATTTAAAAAAAATCTATACATATAAAACACACACACACACACACATACAGTGACATTTTAAATTATCTCCAGAATACTGTATATACTATGGCCACAACTTTGCATCATAGTGTTGATCCAGAATCCTTCCCTTATTATTTATTCCTAGTGCTATAATAATAATAAAGTAAGAATAAAACATAAAGTAATAAATATAAAATAATGTATTTATGATGATTCAGTTTGTTTGACTATCCTCTCTGTGCAGGCAGAAACTTTATTAAATGTTTAAACTGTAGAGATACAATAATGTTGCTGCTGTAAAATTAGCATTTTGTCCTATTTGAAATATAAATCTAATATAATCTGTTTCTCAATGTATTTTTAAAACAGTGATTTTTCCTAATATCATAATTATAATCATTCATAATTATGTGGATATGCATATTAGATAGTGTTCAGTCAAATATAAGTCCTCCACAAAGGCAGGAAAAGACCTGTAACTTACTTTAAAACTAAACATGTTCCCTAAAACGGTGACAGAGCTACAGACCCCTGACAGCCTTACCCAGCTAGCAGCTGTGACCAGCACTACTTGTGCAGTTAATAACAGGACAGGTAATGTTTGTCACGCTGTTGCACACACAGCACGCTCATTAGTTTCAAATTGTCAGTTGCCACAAAACAACTTACCAATGTGTCCATAATAAGCTAATACTGCTGTGTGCTATAGACTACAGTGTACGCAGTACAGTTACTTACTGGTTTTTGATGCATCAGTCTGCATCTCCCAGTTATTTTGTCTGTTTCTCCTACAGTTTCACACCTCTCAGGCGGAAAAAATGCGCGTGCACTTTGCGAGCTCGTTTCTGGTTCGTAACCAGTGCGCTCTGCTGTCAAGGGTGATCATTGGGTAATGGTAGTCATGTGACTGATGCAAGCCAGATCCTTTAATCTAGCAAAACTATGATTAATAGCTAAATGTTATTATTGACCAATGTTCCCTCTAATTTTTCATGTGTCTGAGCAAACACACAAACTCCCTGAGCGTCCCTTGGACCGCTGTGAGCGACAGCAGATGTGTGCACTGTGGTCACGCCAGCATCTAATCCATCCAAGTTACATGGTTTATTAAAATAATCAAATTACAGCATTTACATTTATGTTAGACTACTTTTAATTAACTGCTTTAGCCCACTTACAATGAAAATGTAAAAAGTCTTGTTCATGATCTGTGTAGTATGTTAACACTATTGGAAGTAAAAATAACTTGAACTCCAATTTTAAAAACACAACTTTCTTTCTTTTTCTTTTTTTCATAAAGCTCTGACTTGTATTATGAGTCTGTGGTCTGGGAGAGAGTCTGTAACTCTCTGTCTGCAAAATATAGTATATAATGACCAATATTGGGCAATTAATTATATAGTTACTTCTTCAAAAAAGTAACTCAGTTTTTTGCAGCTTTTTTTTTTAATGCAGCCAAGGTGTTTTTAAATAAACATTTCAAACTATTTACAGAACAATCAGCTGTTCTGCATCAAATCTGATGCCACACAAATTATTTGTGCCACTCCAAAAAGAAATTTCTGTCCACTATGAGATGAAGGAGAACAACAGCCTGATACCTGCAGGCTTGACAACAGCAGATGTATCACTGCTGTAACACTTGTAACACTCAGCAGTCGCCTCATTGTTCTGACATACACAACAAAACTATTGACTACACTACACACTAACTACACGCAATTTGCGCTAAACGTTGCAAATCTCTCACATCTCAAAACACCGCCGTCACTCCTAAAACTTCCCCCCGTGTCTTAACAGCTAGATGCCACGTTGCCATATCATTTTTTGATTGGTCAACATGGTACTTTTTTCGACCAATAGGAAAGCGTGGGGGGTTGGTTTTGTTTTTGCTCACAGGCTTTCGAGCGTTATAAAACGCCGTTTTTACCGTTTCTTCCTGCAGTAAATATAAACAACGACAGTATTCAGGAAGAAAAACAAACATTGCAGATATTTTATCATAACTCTGGTTTTACGTGGCCGATCAACACAATTTAAAAACTGCTATAAAGTCCACACTTTGTCCGTCAGTTGTTCCGTCTGTCCTGCTCACATCTCCAGTGGTTGTCCACGTTGTCATTAACGTGGCTTCACTCCACATCAGCCACGCTGCTTTGCTAGTTAAAACACCGGTGTCGGCACATAAGGACGCTGTCATCAACGACGTTGATTAGCTGCGTATATACGAATGTGAATCGCATCATTGGCTGGACTATGGGATAAGGTGGTATCGTTCTAAACACATACAGGAGCAGCCAGTGACTTACTGACTAACACTACAAAACAGAATTGTTGAAATTTTAATTTTAATTTCAATTCAGGTTAGATTATTTTTGTGCACAACGCAGATTTTCTGTGCGCAGAGACCGTGCCAGCAGTGCGCAATTGCGCACGTGTGCAGCTTAGAGGGAACATTGTTATTAAGGGGTACAGGCAGGACTCCACATACACACACACACACACACACACACACACATGAAAAAAATACTAATAATTTTTTAAAAAAAATTATAAAAATTTGCCTCAAAAAAAGGGCACTTGGGCCACCCATCAGGGAAGGGGCAGGTGCTCAAGCCCCTTCTGCCCCCACGTCTGCACATGCCTGGTGGGGACAGCTGTTGGTCCAGGCCTGCGTGGAAGAAGGTGGAGTAAAGCCAGTGGTGTCGTTAGGCCCATTTTAGGGGTGCTGAAGCCTCCCTAAAGCTGTGTGGCAGGTCAAATTGCTGACTCAAGTCTTGTCTGTGTTTCTGCAGATTTTTGTCTTGAAAAGAAGGAAGAAGAGAGAGACGCCTGAAGACGACGAGACGAGTTTTAGTTCAGAATCTTGAATTTGATCTGATGACTTTATTTCACTCTGAAGAGTAAAGACTGAACTGTAACCACAAACTTTCAGTTGTGTTTGATTTCAGAGGATACTGTTGAAGTAGTGTGTGTGTGTGTGTGTGTGTGTATTGGGATATTTTTGTCTTAAAATATTTAAGCCTGATCTTTTTAGGGCAAAGTCAGAGTCAGGATTCAGATTTATCAGGTTAAAATTACAAGAAAGGAAAGGAGGAAAAAATAAAAGGCAGAAAAGGAGATAGGAAATGAATGAAACGGATGAGTAAAAGGTGTGAAAAGAAAGCAGAGACCATGTAAAAGAGAAGGAAGGACAGAGAAATCATGAACACGAAGAAAGAAAAAGAAAACCCTCGCCTCAGTTTAGTTTTATCAATATGTGACCAAATTACAGTCAGAGTGCTTCATACTGTAAAGAAAAGAATGATACTGAGAAAGGCTTGAAGAAACAGAAGAAGAAAACGAGGGTCAATGTTTGAGGAGGAAGAAGAGTGAGAGATGAAGCTCTGAAGTTGAAGTCCAGACTGATCAGGTCACGTTTTATTCTTTGTTCTTAATTATTTGTATTTGAAATAATTAATGATAATCATATTGTATATGATTAGGTTAAAGCATGTCTGACATTTTATTCTTCATCAAAGCGCTGCTGTAGCGCTCCTCTGTCGCCAGGTGGTGCCCTCGGGCTCCTTATACCTCGAGTAGGCTCCGGTGCGCGTCCGCGTGGGACAGCGGGTGCACAGAACGAGCGAGAAAGAGCATCTGACTCCAAACGCGCGCGCGCGCAAGGGAGGATGCACTCTCGGTTCAGACAACAGACGCGGAGCTAAAAAAGACGAAGAAGAACCGGGAGAACCGAGCCAACCCGCCGACACCGGAACCATCGGGACCAGCAGCGGGCTGGGCAGCAGCCGCCGGGCCAAACCTCCTCCCTGTCGGTGTGACTGTGCTGCAAGCCCCGGAGAGGAGGAGGAAGATGAAGAAAAGCAACCAAAGCAGGCGGGTCAGTGAGAGAGAGAGAGCTCAGGATCGATCAGTGTGATCGCTGATCGTTGACTCCGATCGCTGGTGTTTTCTGTCCGTTTGTTTGCGTCACGTGACGCTGCTTTGTGCTTTATTGAAGCTTCATTTTTGTTTAACCTTTATTTAAACACATCTCTGACACAAACTGAGCTGAGACAGGTGATGTGAGGTGAGGGTGGTGCAGTGATGCCTCCACCCTGCTCGGAGCTGCAGCTTCGTTCAGGAAGTTTCTCCTTTTTTTGTTCACAAAGAAAATCTGCGGTTTCAACACCATCGATGACGTCACGATGCCGCCATAGCCATGGCTCTTTCTTTTATTTATGTAGTTATTTTTCTTCTCGTTATTTTGTTTTCATTTCATTTCTATTTATGAAGACAATCATTACATGTTTACATCTTTGCCTTGTTTTTATCGTAATTCCTACCTGTGTGCATTTCTCTTATTTGCCAGTATTAGGAATCTGTCAGTATAATTTTATGTGATTGTTTCACACACGTGTTTGAGATTCTTCCCAGTTTAAACGTCTGATGAAAACTGTGTGTAGATCAGGTTCATTCTGCCTCTAATGACCTGTTTGGTATACAGTTTTAGAAAGCTGCAGTGCTCTCATTTTTTCTTTACCTCAGATTTCTTTTTTGTCTCTCGGCCGTTTCGCGTCACCTCTACATTGTTTACTGTTTTTGTTTCCCACCGAGGTCATTTCCTGTTTTTCTGACATAATTTTGTGTCTTCAAATATTACTTGTTTTATATGTCATGTTTATATCTCTCTGGGTAGTTTAATGCCTGGTTTAGTCTCTCTCAGGCCGTTTGCCTGTTTGTGTCTTTGAGCTCGATCCTCTCTGTTGTCTTTATTCTTTGTGGGTCAAATGTTTTCTGTCCTACTCTCATTTGCTTATTGCCTTGCCTCTGTGGGTCTTCCCATCTTTCTTAGATTCTTTTGTTCCTCTTGCATTGTATCTTCATCGGTCTCCGTTGGTCTTTGTGTTTCTCTGAATCCTCCTGTTATCGTTGTGTTGTAGGGTGTTCAGGACTCCGGTCCGCTGCCCGTCCAGCAGCCGGAGAAGGTGGGCTGGATCCGGAAGTTCTGCGGTCGAGGGATTTTCAGGGAGCTGTGGAGGAGTCGGTACATGGTGCTGAGAGGAGACCATCTCTACATCTCAGACAAGGAGGTGAGAACACCAATCAGAGAAACTGGACAGACCCCCTATGGGCTGCTGGTTCCAGTCTGCTGGACAGGCCAGGGAGGACTGTGGGTAGGCTGTGCCAGACGACAGGTTTACCGGGTGCAGCTAATCCGTAGCTCACATCTCTGATCTAGTTTGATATTTTCTCTGTGGTGTGTTGTTCAGATAAAAAGAGCTCAACAGTTAAACAGAGATTGTAGATGCATCATTTACAGATGTTTGCAAGGAGAAACAGGCAGAAGCTGTGAGATGGTCCTAAAGCAGAGTGTTTCTTATTTAAAAGTCATTTTCAGAATTGTAAAACCTTATTGTGGATGTAAGAGCCAAATTATGTGGACAATTTGCATCCAACTCATTGTGTAACATTTTATTTGGTGGTATTTGATGGTTTGGGCCCCAGGAAGACTAGCAACCACTGTTGTGGAAGCTAATGGGGTTCCTTATTAATAAACAAATAAACAATGCAGTAAAAAGACAAAGAAATGTCATGTGAAACAGAGGAAATGGGGATTAATCCAAAGGAAGATGTAAATGTTTGTGGGTTAACGCGTTTGAGGCCGGACCTTGGATTTTCATCAAGTGAGAGGATCTCGGCAGTCCCGCTCTGTTTATTTTCAGCTCTGATGACGCTGAGTCATTTCTAAACAACGGCAAGTCACACAGAGTGATCATGTGACCTCTGATGTCATGTTCTGATTTCAGAAATATGTCCTGAGTGAAGAAGAGACAGACATGATGTTTGTGAACAAACAAGACCTCATCCCACAGAGTGGTTTCATGGCAGCGAGTGCTGTTTTTAATCCTGCCGGCTACACACAGCTGGCAAGGGTCATTTCCAGCTGGGAGGGGTTTCAGGGGCTTCCTGAGGGTATCATCATCTCTGATGTTTCGCCAGAACTCCCTCAAAAGCTGTTTAGGGTTCAAGCAGTAGAAGTGAGCCGCTTTCTCTGAGAGTAGCTCGGCTCTCCTGTAGAGATCAGGTGAAGAGCTCAGTCATTTAAGACTGACTCACTGTACCACTGCTGCTCCTCCACATAGAAAGGAGCCAGTGGAGGACACCTCCCAGGTCAGGTGTTATGGGGCAGATCACAGACACGCTGCAGATATTTCTGTATGGCCCTCAGCTGTCCTGGGAATGCCTCAAGGAGACTGGGAGAGGAAGGTCTGGAAGTCTCTGTCTAAAGTGCTGCCCCCAACAACCAAATAACAGGTAAAAGATGGACATCCCTTATTTTCTCTGTGGTATATGTCCGTATATTCCCTGAACGCAGTGTGGAGGCAGGTGTAAATGTGGCTGCAGCAGGTGTGTTTGGACTAAGAAGTGTTCGCACTGGCCTTATGTAAGCGTCTATTACGCAAGAGCACAGCAAAGATCGTGGACGCTGAGTCAGACTTTGTTCTTGCCAAAACTCTGAGTTTAACTCTCAGGAAGAGGAGGAGGACGATGTCTGTCAGCTCGTGGACACATCAGGACACAGGAAATGCCTCGCAGCTGGCTTTGAGCTTCTCTATTTCACAGATAGAAACAAAAAGAAATACAGTAAAGGGAAAAGATGCCTGAGGTCATCAGGATCACACACAAACCTGCCACTCAAAATCCATTCACTCAGTAAAACCAGAGCTCCACCTTCTTATGTACAGTAACCTTGCAGCAGTCATATTATTGGTCATGTAATGTCATCAAAACGCTCCAAAAGGCTCCAACAACACAAACACGATCCAGGGTCCAGTTCAGGTGAAGGCTAGCAGACAGCTAACAGCTACAGCCTTCTGTGTCACCATCCACCTGTCAGTCACAGAGGTCACGCCCCCAATAATGCAAACTTTGATGCACGTGAGCCACAGAAGAATGCAAAGAATGCAACACGGTGAGTTATAAACAGGTGTTATGAAGGAATGAGGAAACGTCAAAGGTGCACTCACGTTTCTTAAAAGTACAAAAAATCAGCTGATTCATGGATTTGTGATGTTTTCATCAGGCTGTCGCCTTTATCCCCATCAAAGTCTCTCAGAAAACATTTTTTATATTTTTGCTTGTATTATTAACTGCATCTATCAAACAAGTCAGTTTTTAAAGAACGCAGCTACACCAAGACTACAGTTAACATTTCATTTCACAGTATTACATGAATCCGAAAAGAAGTCAGAGATGACATTCGCTCCCTTTCTTAGTAAAAATTCTGGAAAAGATGGTGGCTGCACAGGTTTATAGACATCTCAGTGGAAATAACTTGTACGAACAGTTTCAGTCTGGCTTCTGTTCATGTCACAGTACAGAAACAGCCCTAGTAAAAATCACCAATGATCTTCTGCTTGCAGCTGACTCTGGACTCATTCTCCTTGACCTTACAGCAGCTTTTGACACTATCTCCCACTGCATCTTTCTTCACAGATTAGTATCTATTGGCATCAATGGTACAGTACTCTCCTGGTTTACCTCGTATCTCTCTGGCCGCTCACAGTTTATTCAATTACTCACTCAAAGATCAGGATCTACTCCAGTTAATTCTGGTGTATCCCAAGGCTCTGTCCTGGGTCCTTTACTTTTTATCATCTATCTCCTACCCCTAGGTAATATTTTCAGGAAGCATAACAATCAAGGTCTGGTTTACTCACAACTTTCTTAAACTTAATGGCAATAAAACAGAATTCATTTTAATAGGCACCAGATCAAAACTGACTAAAGTCCCAACCTTTCATTATCCATTGATAACTCTGATGTCACACCCTGCCCTCAGGTTAAGAGTCCATATTTATCCGATCTTCTCCATACATACTCACCCCCTCGTACACTCCGCTCTTCTTCCTGCTTCCCTTCTGTCTGTTCCACCTGCTCGCCTGACTACTATGGGACTCAGAGCCTTTAGTTCGGATGCACTTCCACCAGATCTCCGTACCACAAACTCTCTCACCACTTTTAAATCACGTCTCAAAACCATCTATTCAGAATTGCATACACCTGATCTGTCTTAGTCCATTTTTACCTTGGTCAGCCTTAATACTTTTGTGCTTGTGGGGTTTTTTTTAACCTTAGGAGCTTGGAAAGAAAAGCGTCTGGACTTCTTTAAGTTGATTGAAGAAGTTTCAGCTCTCATCCAAAGAGTGTCGTCTACATACCTGTACCAGTGGCTGGGTACTCTCCCTTTAAAAGAGCCAAGAGCCTTCCTTTCCACTTCCTCCATGTAAAGGTTGGCTACAATAGGTGACACGGGGGAGCCCATGGCACAGCCATGTTTTTGTCCGTAGAAACCCTCATTATATTTGAAATATGTAGTGGTAAGGCAGAGGTCGAACAGTGTGCAAATCTGATCGGGGGGTGAAGTTGGTCCTGTCTTCCAAGGAGCTGTGATATATAAGGCGGTCAATGATTTTGTCCTTTTCAAGGTTTTGAAGCCAAGCTATAACTTTCTTTTTGTAGCTGCTTGTGGGTCTTGCTTTAAGGCTTCGTTGGTATTGTTGTCACTGAGGAGAGTAGTGATCTTTGTGTGGTAATCTGTAGTGTTTAGGATCACGGTGCATCTTCCCTTATCAGCTGGTAATATAGTGATGTTGTGGTCTTTGCTCAGGGAAGCGACGGCCTTCTTTTCTTGTATTGTGAGGTTAGACGGAGGGACTTTGGCACTGGAGAGGGTGGCTAAGACTTTCATCCTGATTTGCCTGCTTCTGTTGGCAACCTCAACACTGAAGTTTACCGGAAGCCCACACACACGGACCAGTACCTCCTCTTTGACTCCCATCACCCTCTGGAGCACAAACTTGGAGTAATTAGGACCCTACACCACCGGGCAGAACATGTTCCCTCTAAGCCTGAAGGGAAAAAGAAGGAACACACACATGTAAAGGAAGCACTCAAAACGTGCGGCTATCCTAAATGGGCGTTCTTAAAGTCAGCAAAGAGGCACAGAAAAGAAGACCAGACACCAGCGAGGGAGGATAAGAAGGACAGACGCAACAACATTGTCATCCCCTATGTAGCCGGTGTATCAGAAAAACTCAGGAGAGTTTTCTCCAAGCATGACATCCCAGTGTATTTCAGACCCAGCAACACACTCAGACACAAACTGGTTCACCCGAAAGACAAAACGCCAAAACACAAACTTAACAATGTGGTGTATGCTGTACAGTGCAGCGAGGAATGCTCAGACCTCTACATTGGAGAGACCAAACAGCCACTTCACAAGCGCATGGCACAACACAGAAGAGCCACCTCCACAGGACAAGACTCAGCTGTTCATCTGCATCTAAAGGTCAAAGGTCACTCTTTC
Organism: Diplotaxodon limnothrissa; assembly: GCF_057381915.1. Classification (NCBI taxonomy): domain Eukaryota; kingdom Metazoa; phylum Chordata; class Actinopteri; order Cichliformes; family Cichlidae; genus Diplotaxodon; species Diplotaxodon limnothrissa. The sequence goes on from NC_140616.1 coordinate 309,146, forward strand.
GAGGATGTTCACATGTTGGACAGAGAGGACAGATGGTTTGAAAGAGGAGTGAAAGAAGCATCTATGTCCACTGTGAGCGACCATCTTTGAACAGAGGCGGGGGTTTACGACACCAACTCTCTGCCATCTATAATCCAGTTTTGAGATCCTTCCCAGACGCCTTAACGCCCACTCACATCCTGGACCATCTGACCTCAGGAAATCACATGATAGGGTGGGGCCAGGTTTCACAATGAGCTCACCCGAAACCCTGGCTGATTGTAACCCACACCCGTTTTCACACCTCGGCTCATGTGATTAGGTAGAGGATCATCAGGGGTCCTTTTGTCCTTCTGTGGGGGGTCACTCCCACTGGGTTTAAATGTGGGACTCTCCACCATGTGACCTTAGAACTGAAGAAGCTTCTCGGATGAGAGGTGAAACGTCTTCAAGCAACTTAAAGAAGTCCAGACGCTTTTCTTTCCAAGCTCCTTAGACTACGATGACCTGGATGACTGAGAACCTTCACAGACATTTTTTTAACCGTATGTCTAAATTTTATTTTGCCATGTTTATTATATTTTATTGCTGCTATTGTTCTTGGGTTATTGTAAGGTGACCTTGAGGGTCTGAAAGGCGCCTATAAATAAAATGTATTATTATTATTAACGTCAATTTTACTTTAACACAAGCATGAAAAGATTATGTCTATTGATCAAATCTCAAAACCTTTTTTAATGCAAGTTTTATATGGATTGTTTTGAATTCAGTGATAAGATAAGAAGAACTTTGTTTATCCCGTTGGAAATTATTTTGTCAGAGCCATGCTCAGTGCAGCAAGAGAAAGAGAGGAACAGAGGAATAAAGATGTACAATAAGAATTGTAGGATACAGTAGGATAGTGCAAATATAATATCAAAATAACTCAAAGTAACAATATGAATATATCAGGTAAAATAAAATAACATAACTATCAGTGCAGGTGATAAAAAACGTGGCGTAGTATTGTGTAATGAATAAAAAGAGAGTAGCAGTGTGTGATGGGGGATGAAACAAACATTCAGTAACATACAGATAAGTACGAGATTTATTCTGCTGTGAGCAGCAGAGTAATGACTCACGTTAACCCAGAGAGAGAGTGTGTGTGCTTGTGACTTGTTCCATCATTACTCGTCATATTTCATCTTGTTCCTGTTCTTCAGCAGTACGCTAACCCAGAACTTTTTAACGTACATGCCTGAGGGAGGACTCGCTGTGTGTGTGTTTCTGCTCTGTGACAACCATTTTTACTGTTTAACTGTCATTGTTGGGAGTGTTTTGGTTTGTGAGGACATTTCTGTTTTTGGACACACATTATTTTGTTTACACTGATTCTTGTGGACCGTTCAGAAACGGTGTTGGAATTAATCTTTCAATCTATGCTTTTAGTCTGATAGTGATTTCAGCATGAGTTCCTGCCCCAAGTGGTGGAGTTTAAGTATGACGGGGTCTTGTTCACGAGTGACGGGAGAAGGGAGCGGGAGATCAACAGACGGATTGGTGCAGCGGCTGCAGTGATGCGGACGCTGTACCGGTCTGTTGTGGTGAAGAGAGAGCTGAGTGTAAGACCAAAGCTCTCGATTTACCGGTCGATCTACGTCCCTGTCCTCACCTATGGCCACGAGCTGTGGGTAGTGACCAAAAGAACAAGATCGCGGATACAAGCGGTGGAAATGAGCTTCCTCCGAAGGGTGGCTGGCCTCTCCCTTAGAGATCGGGTGAGAAGTTCGGCCATTCGGGAGAGGCTCAGAGTAGAGCCGCTGCTCCTCCACATCGAAAAGAGCCAGCTGAGGTAGTTCGGGCATCTGACCAGGATGCCTCCTGGGCGAGGTTTTCCGGGCATGTCCCACCAGGAGGCCCCGGGGCAGACCCAGGACACGCTGGAGAGATTGTATCTCTCGGCTGGCCGGGGAACCCCTTGGTGTTCCCCCGGATAAACTGGAGGAGGTAAAACGGTCAGATGGCCCTTTAATCTCAGGTGTGTTCACAGATCTCAGACAGCAGCTGCTCAGTGTGTTCAGCCAGCTGTTAACAAGCAGTGTGACACACACACACACTCCTTTGTCACTGCATCTGTGCTAGCGTGTATGCAGAGCGTTATTAGAGACACACAGAATTCATTCATCTCTAATCTCAGATTATTTTAACTTGCATGCTTCCTCTAAACCAGGGGTGTCCAACTCCAGGCCTCGAGGGCCGGTGTCCTGCAGGTTTTACATGTGTCCTTGATCCAACACAGCTGATTTAAATGGCTAAATGACCTCAACATGTCTTGAAGTTCTCCAGAGGCCTGGCAATGAACTTATCATGTGGTTCAGGTGTGCTGACCCAGGGGAAACGGCCCTCGAGGCCTGGAGTTGGACACCCCTGCTGTAAGCTGTCCTGTACACTTATGTTCTTCCATCATGAACCTGCAGAACTGATCGCTGTTATTTGTAAACCATGCTGATGCAGGTGTGTTTTTGTGTTTCAGGTGAAAGATGAACGTAAGGCTCAGGAAGTGTTCGACCTGGCTGATTACGAGCGCTCCGAGGAGCTGAGGAAGGCCAAGAGCCGCAGCAAGAAGAACCACAGCCGCTTCACGGTGCTGCGCTGCAAGCAGCCGGGAAACACCGTGAGTCCACCTGTCCGGCTGTTTACCTGTCGTCTTGAGTGTAACTAACAGAATTACAGAATATGTGTGTCAGTGTTTTTGTCTCGCGCCTCAAGTTTCTGGTTTCATGGAGCATCTGATCCAAAAGTGAAACCTCTGTCCGCGCCCGTCTTTTCGTGTCTTGGTGTTCGGAGATTACGCTGTCCTGCTTGACCTCGATGGTGGAGTTCCTCCTACATGTGCCTCAGGATTGGTGGATAAGATTTGAGATGTCCTGCCCCATCTGTGTTCTGCGATTGGCTGAGCTGCATGCTTTTTGTTCCTATTCTGAACAGGTTTAATCTGCAGAATCCAATTAGACTGCCAGAGGATGAGTCAGAGCGGAATAATCCCAGAAACTACTGCAGTTTGTCACGCTCTGCTCTTTCTACTTCTACGATTTGACCTTCAGCTTTAATTTAATAAAACAAGAATCTACATTCTGATTGTATAGTGTTAGATTTGTATTGTTGATTGTCATTTATGCTTAGAAATATTTACTCATATATGCTTAGAAGTGTATATAATCATTGGTGGATTGAAAGGATGTTTCATCCTAAAGTAACAGCTCTGTGTAGCATGAAGGGGGAGTGCGTTCACTCCCTCTACAGAGTGTTCCGGCATAGATTACACACCTCCTAGGAAAGGCCGTATCTTCTCTTGCTGATATATGGTATAGCAAACACACGTATATCTGTTTAAGTATAAGAGCCTTTTGTTCAGATGGACCGCTAGACTCCTGGCACCCACCAGCTTTGGGGAGTCTTCACAGGGTCACATCTGGACCACACACACACACACACACACACACACACACACACAGTATTCTTTGTTCACATGTATACCTATGTAAGATGTCATATGTTAATGACCCTATGCATATTCATGTAACCACAATAAAAGGAGTGCTATGGGGAGCCTGGCTGAGAGTCTGATGGAGGCTAGGTGGTGGGACGACACTTGGCTCCAGCCAGATTTCCCTCATGCATGAGTAAACCAGCCTGCTTGTGTCTTGCTTTGCAGTGTAATTATATTGTCTTCAACGTTCCAGCGGATAGGTACAAGCTACAAACCTATCATTAAAGTCAGGATCAGGGTCATTACCTCAGAGGGTTAAATAAACTTTGTGTGTAAATTTGTGTTGGGCCGCAACAAACACTCTATAAAATTTCTAGATGTGAAAAAATTGATGTTTGAGTTCATTTAGAGATCCTACAACTGGAGGTAGAGTAGATGTATTTGGCTAAGGATGATGAAGACGAAGCTGCCAGGCAGGAGCAAAAGAGCAAGGCCTTAAAGAAGATTCATGGATGTAGTGAAGGAGGACATGCAGAGGATGGTGTGACAGAGGAGGATGCTGGGATAGGAGGAGACTAATGCTGGGCTTACACTGTGCAATTTTTGGCCCATTTTGAGCCGATTTTTGAGTCGTGCGACCGTTTTGGCGATCGGCCCGATTTTGGCCTTCATTGTGCGTCGTGCATTGTGTAGTATACGTGGGGTAACGAGAAGCGATTAACACCTCACAACCAGCTCCCGATCATCAATCGCTTGGTCGCAAGGATTTCAAACAGGTTTGAAATCCTTGCGACCGTCGTGAGGGTGTCACCGCAGTTTCTCACACTGCGCACATGCAAACACAAATGGCAGTGAAAAAGACGGCGCAGCACGGCTGTGCAGCGTGTGATCTGGACACAAGCGATGGAGGTACAACTTGTAGAACTGTGGCAAGCTCATCCGAGCCTTTTCCATGTAGCCTCACAAAATTATCACGACCACAACAACCGTGAAAATAGTTGGATTTACATTGCTGCTCAATCACAGCTGCCTGATCAATGTTTTTCATTAGCAATTTAGCAAAGTTGATGGTGGTGGTGTGTCTGTGTGAGTGAAAGACAGAGAGGAAGAGCGAGCGACCGAATTTCTGTTATAACCTTCATTTTATGGACGCACAGTGTGAGCACTCGGGTCGCATCAGAGCATCGGGCCGTATAGTGTGAGACCTGCATCGTGACCTATGAACTTCTAACCCCTGCGAGTCAATCGTACAGTTTGAGCAGGAGCTGAATCGCGCGACTGAAAAAAATCGCACAGTGTCTGCCCAGCATAAGGTAGATCATCCATCGTGGCGCCCACTAAAGCATGGGGTGTCCAGCTCCAGGCCTTGAGTGCCGGTGTCCAGCAGGTTTTAGATCTCACCCCTGAATCAAATGATTACCGGGTAGTTTATTACCAGGCTTGTGGAGAACTTCAAGACATGTTGAGAAGGTCATTTAGCTATTTTAATCAGCTGTGATGGATCAAGGACACATCTAAAACCTGCAGGACACCGGCTCTCGAGGCCTGGAGTTGGACACCTGTGCCCTAAAGGGAGCAGCTGAAACTCATAGAACAACACATAACCTTAAAACTTAAAAGAATGTAAGTACTTCTCAGAGTATGTGTGCTTCTCTAATGGCTTTCTGTAAATGTATCATTTACTTGCTACAACATGGCAAGTTCCAACGTATGGTGGGAGCTATCTGGTGAAGCTAATGTGCCTTAAAGAAAACTCAAATAAAAAGTAAAAAACCCAATAAAATATGGATGTTTCATCAGCTGCAAGACTCAAAAACTGACATTTAAGTTCTTGCACCATTTCAGGGGTAAACTATGTATTTCATATGACATCAGATTGGTAAGAATATTCTTTTTGCAGGCTCCAAACCTCGTGTTTCTGGCTGTGAGCCCTGAGGAGAAAGAATCATGGGTAAACGCCCTCAGCATCGCCATCATCAAAGCGAAGAACAGAGTTTTGGATGAGGTGCGGGCTGCTTTTTTCATGGATTCAAATGTTTTAATAACACCTCGGCCACCTTTTTTAACAGGGTGTTAACTCAGTTTGTCTGCGTACAGGTGACCATTGAGGAGGACAGCACGCTGGTTCATCCCACCAGAGATCGAGCAAAGATCCCTTATGGTCGCCGGCTGCCGACCAAAGGACATCTCATGGCCGTGGTACTGGGAGCCTTTTTTCCATCTGTCTTGTGGTCTGAATGTTAAGATAATGTTATTGCTATTAAAGTCATGTTCTCACTGCAGGCATCCACCTCTTCCCATGGCATGCTGACACTCGACCTGGTGGCCGAAGAGGATGTTTTTTCACACGACTACGATGGCGACTGGAATAACAGCTTTCGGGTCGACCTGCAGGGGGGCGGGTCTTGTGGACAGATTGGAGTAGGTCGTCAGCGAGCTGGAACAGACGTATCAAAGCTGCGGATGACATCCAAGGAGCCCAAAGTGAAGACTAGCAGTCTGCCCAGGGGCAGTGAGCGGTCCTGGGGAAAGCATCTGGAGGCCTCCAAGGTCCACAAGTCTCCACAAATAGAGGTGGGCCCTTCAGATCCACATTAACCTTTTTTTACTTCTGGAAGCATGTGGCTCCAAGTTTTTATTGAATATCTTTGCTAAAATGAGCACTAAATCGCGACACCTACCTGAATAGAATGTTACCTTTCAGGTTCTCCAGGCTCAGTATCGAACGCCACAGCCAGGGAAGAGGTTCAGTATGCAGGGCCGGAGTCGCTGTGCCTCCATGGATGAAGTCCTCTCATCCAGGTATGACCTGGTAATAAACAAAGTTAGGGAGTAAACAGACGCAGAGTTCAGGCTTTCTTCTGCAGAGTATCAGGCTGTCAGGTATTCAGGATACTCAGGAGAAGTAGAGTCCATGGTTAAAGTCAGTGTCTGGCCTGCTGGACTCACTACTGCTCAAGTCTGACTGAACCAGTGAAACCCATTTCAGTGTCTTTGACCTTTATGTCTTGAAATTTTGAAACATCACCTTCTCCACTCTTCTGTCACCCTAACCCTCTTCCTTTTCTCTAGACCAGTAATGATTCGCTCAGAGTTCTGCTCTGCTGTTAGGCGATGTCCAGCTGAAGTGGAAGCGGGAGTCGAGGCCTCGGCCCAGCCTTTGGGTCAGATCCAGAGCCTTATTGCCCAGAGGATGCAGCGAGCTCAGGAATTGCTGGAGGAGATGAGACTGCAGGTTTGACTGCTTCATTCATAAATGTATAGATTCGTTTACTGATCATTTTCATGATGTCAACTGGCTTAGGTGGCAATTATTTTTTATAAGATAAATGACAATACTTGTGCTTTGGATTGACACTTTTAGGTCCACCAGGTGGAAGTTCTATTAATCAGACCACAACAAAACCTGAACTATAGCACTGACATTAGTTCACTTTGTCACAGCTGATTGGATTTGCTGCCGGTAGTGGACGTTTGTGGATGTGCAGGATAAGCCATGTAAACAATAAACTTCGCTACCCTTGCAATCAGGCACCACAAATGCCTGACATACCTGTCATCACAAGACTGCTCCAGTTGAGTGAATAACTGGAGCTGGCGGGGCCGTCAGCGTTGGACGACCCCGTGTCACCGCTGAATGCATCGCAGATGCTACATTCTGCTAAAGGTCATGAACACATCCCAACACACTGCCCCAATAGGTTATTAAAGCCTGGCCAATCTGTCCCCAGAATTAAGGGGTGCACAGGATAACTGCAGCCTTTATTGTACAATCAAAACTGCTCCCAACGATCATAGATGTTTACATCTGCGCTGTAACTGCAATCATTTAATCAACCAATTCGCACTACAACCTGGTTTGCCTCTTATCTGTAGTTAATTTAATTTAATAACTGTACAGCACACTGTTTATAGTAACCATTGTCCTTGATGTAAATATGTAAGAAGACATTGTGTGTTTCTGTGTCCTGTGTACTGTTTGTATGTGTGTCTTTCTGGTTGCTGTTACAACCAAATTTCCCCTTGTGGGACAATTAAAGGATTAAAGGATTATTCTATTCACTGACCTTGCATTTAATTTGCAGTGGCACTATGGGATATTATGTATGTCCTCATACATACACACTTAACCTCCACACACTCAGCCTCCAGCAATGCCCCGGATCGAACCACGGTCTGCAGCCTGTGTCCACTAAGGCTGGCCTTGGTACCTTATCCGTACACTGTATGTCCCTCTCAGACCAAGGGAGGGTGTTGGAGGGCCTGGACACATAACACCCTGCCCACCAACACCACATATCTCTCTGACCTGGTTCAGATCACCATCCCATCTCGGTGTCTCAGATCTTCTTCTTCTCTTTCTCTCTCTGTCCCCTCCCCGTCTTGCCACCATGGGGAGCAGGGCTTTCAGCTGCTCCACGACTCTGGATTCCCTTCCTCCTGATTTAAGAAATATCTCTTCCTTTTCTCTCTTTAAGTCCCAACTCAAAACTCGTTCAAAATAGCTTATCCCATTATTATTATTATTACATACCGCTCTGTCATCCAGCCCCAGGATTGTCCTTAAAAGGGGAGGCATGATTACATGATGAGGTCAGGTGTGTGCGTCAGCCTCCCTGACACCACCCTTCCTCTGTGGCTGAGCTACAAACCACGCTACGCCACAAACAGAATGAACTCTTTGGGATTTCCTTACCTGGATGATTGAGCATACATCAAGTTAGCTTATGGTTATTTTGCAAGGACTAGCAGGACAAATTCTCTTCCTCCGCCCTGTACCCTGTTTCATCTCCATCAAAGATGAGCCCAACCACGGTGGTGTCGTCTGCTGCCAACAGGCTCTGCTGGTCTTTGTAGTTGGTGAGAGCTTGGTTACCTCTTCACACCTGGCAGGGGTTGTTATCAGTGAGGAAGCCCTCTACGCTTCTCCTGTAGGCCTCCTTGTCCTGTTTGATGTCTGTCCTCTGGTAGCGCTGTAAAGAGAACTGTCCCTCAGCCTGAAGGCTGAGTTCTGATCAGAGCCGGGCCTTCAGATTTCGTGCCTTATTAAAGTCCCCAGCAACAATATGGATGCCCTCCGGGTGCTCTCTTTGCTGTTTAGGTGTTGTTGGAGGTGGTTGAGTGGCGAGCTAACGTCAGCATTGCGGGGGGCAGCTGTAAACAATGGTAACTATGACTACCATTAGCTTGCAAGGTAGAAGGGCCTGAACTGATTGGACATGAGCTCCAAGTCCCGTGAGCACTGACTGTATATAACTCTACTGTTACAGCACCAGTAGTCTCTCCGCCCTTTCCCTTACAGGAGTCTTTGTTGTGGTCCCGATGGTGTAGGCTCTGGCCCGATAACTCCACTGAGGCATTAAGGATTTTTGGATGGTGTCAGCACTCAGTTACAATCTGTAGACGACACGGTTGTAGTAAATCTCTGATTGTAGCTGTTTCGTTTGCAAGGGATCTGGCGTTGGTGTTGAAGATGGACAGAAGCGGGGTTTGTAGTGTTGTTTTCACAGCTGGACCTGATAGCCAGCTCTGCTTCTCCACTTTTGTTTCCTCTCCTTGCGCTGTCTGCAACGCTTGGCGCTCCCAACAATAACCCACGGAGCCCTGATGGTCTTGAAACTCAGGTGGAATAATGTCAGTCCAATCCAATGTAAAGGTTCAGGCTGACGCCGATGTCGATTAGTTCCCGACAGCTGAAAGTAATCAGTGCATTGCAGGAAGAAAAAGAGAAATAAACAACACAAAAAGGGTACACAGTAGCTGGGAGCACTGTGCCCCTATACATCAGCACGTGCTGCCATCTTATATGGGTAATGTTGTTTCTGACAGGAGCTGCAGAAGACCAAAGCAGAGCGAGAACGAGAGGGCAGTTCACCTTATCTGAAGGGCATCAACTCTCCTCGACTCCATCACCTCAGGGGCTCAGAGTCACCTCACTCCAGGTCAGTTTTAGCACCTTAATTAATAATTGACATTATTGATTAGTTCACATCAATATTTGTGCTTTGATTTGCAAAGCAGATATATAAAATGTAGATTGCATATCCCAAAATCAAATTCCAAAAAGACTTTTCCCATGATCTGTCTGTTACAGTATGTTTGATGCAGTACCAAACATATTTGTGTTTGTGGTACTGCAGTTTGTAAAGAAGAAAACACAAAGTTCTCAAATGGTTGGAAAGATTAATTTAATACTGATTGTTGAACTTAAAATCAGATTTTTGTCGCCATCTTTAGCAGGTCATCGGGATCTCCGAGGAGCCGGAGCAGCGACTCTCCTCGCCTCAGAGGAAGAGAATCTCCTCGGTCCAAAGCCAAGAAGAATCGGTCCAAAGGAACTGACTCACCTCACTCCAGAGGATCCCATGCAGCCGCTGCTAAAGTCAGCGACTCTCCCAGGCTGAGTGGCTCTCCTCGGTCAAAGAGCACCGATGCAGCTCGATCTCCAAAACTCAAAGGACCATCCGCTGCCTCTCCCAACAAGCAAGGCAGCTCTCCAATACAGAAGCCATCCGACTCGCCTCTGAGCGTCGGACGATCTGACTTCTCTCAGGTTAAAGGATATGGTTCGCCACGAGGCAGTGAGACCGACTCTCCTCATCTAGGGAGCAATGAGGAGTCTCCTCTTCAGAGCCAGAACTCCCCGACCCTGTCCAGATCCTTCGAGTCCTCACAACCAAGAACCCTTGACAGCCACCACCCCTCCCCACTTCCACCAGCCACCCAGCTGTCTGATGATAACTCGGAGGTGGAGCAGAGGCGTCCCGAGGCTGAGCGGCTCCTGGAAGAGGCTGTGTCCTCGTGGAAGGAGGCGCAGGAGGTCCTGCAGGAGGTGAAGGAGCTCCAGAGCCAGACGCTGCGGCGGCAGCGTAGGAGGACCTATGAGAAGATGGCATCGGCAGCAGCGGCCGCTGGTATACCTGCACCGAGCGGCGCGGCAGAAGAAATGGACACGCTCATCTCGCCGACATCACCAGAGGACAAGGAAGATTCAGAGACACCTGAACGAGGAGTTTGAGTGTTCAGCAGTGACTTCTCGATGGAAGTAGCAGCGTTTCTTCAGCACGCAAACAGAAGCCTGCTTCAAATTCTGTCTCCATGTTTTAATCTGCGGACGGTGCACGTGACCACACAGAGCAGGATTGTTTCTGGGAGGGTTAATGGCTTAATCCTCCACAGTGCACTAAACAGGAAGTGTGTGTGTGTGGCAGATGTTTGACGCACACGTTTGACGGGGACCCTTTCCCCTTCTCTTCCTCCAATGGTGCTGCATGTTTATCTTCTTTCTCCGTCCTCCTGAAGGCAAAAAGATTTTCTGTTTATCTGTTGAACATTTTTGTTTTGTTTTTTTGAAGAAAACCTTTTCAAGATAAGATGTCAGCGTTTGTACATCAAGAAACTTTTTGAATTAGTCACTGAAGCACACTACGAGCACAGAGGGGAGTCTGCTGGAAGTTTCCCCAGACTTTCACTCCGATAAAACATTCATGTATTTACTAATGTCATTGCTAATCTTCAAAGTTGTTGCTCTCTGCTTTCACTGTAGCAGAGATTCCTGTAAACGTCCTTCCAGCTCTTTTTAACCTCACAGGATTTTTGTAATCTGTGGATTTTTCTCAAAAATCAGGGAGTTTAATGTTAAACAAAGACACGAGAAGCAATAATGACACAAAGTCTTTACCTGTTCATGTGTTGCAGTTTACAAAAAAGAACTCAAACTCTGCATTCTGCAAAAAAAGCGGAAATTTAATTTGCACACTTGAAGCCCAGCAGATGCTGGATAGCATCAACCAATAAACAGCTGACATATTTGTTGTACACAGTGAGACATTTGCTTTAATGAAACATACATGTGACATAGAAAAAGGCTCAATAAAGTCTAATAAACAAACAAACAAAAAGTGTGCCAGCACATCCACCAAATATAAGAAATACGAGCCTTTAATCATCTACACAATAAAGTTACTACTTCAGTATATTTACGTTCCTGTTTATCTCTTTAAATATTAGTGTAGATAATTTACTATTAAAGCTCATAAAGAATTTAGGAATATAATGGAGACTTAAAGATACAAAAATTACATGGAAATTATATAAATCAGCAAAACTAGTTAATTGGAAAACAAGTAGGTAAACAAACCAATGAGAAGGATGAATGAATTTGTTGGTAACAAATGAATAAACAGTGGAACAGACACGTTAATCAAAGGTTAAAAGAAAATACAATTAGTAATGTCAGTTTGTGTTGCCTACATAAAAGATTTATTACATTTAGTGTTTTCAAGGCAATTGATTTGTTACCGTTTATTCATCAGGTTAAGTCCTTTGTAGTTTCTGTCCTCCAAATAAACCCATTTGGGTTTGTTGTTAATCATGTTCTGAATACGTATGTGCTGGCAGCTCAGGCATAAACATGCCCAACATGTGATGCATCTGTTAAATGTGTTTCACTGGCAGAAATACCTTTCTGAGATTGTTTTTGTTCAGCTGCACGATAATAATCGCCCGTTTTTACCAGTTTATCAGTGTAGCGCCAGATCATCAAATATTTACAGGAACTTTAATATACAAAGAAATATTCATAATCTGTACTGTAAACTTTGTTGTGTCACTATGTGCTGAATACTCAGAGACTAATTTCACTTCTACAAAGCTCCACATTTATGCATTTATAAACTTTGAAGCAATGAAAACTGTAACGTTAGCTGCAGCCAAACAGTTCAGTCTCCAGTTAAAGTTTAACGTGTCCTGCTCATCTGCAGCATGACTCCTCACACTGCAGATACACACAACAGCCATTTTATTGGTCAGATGGTGTCATTAAAAATGGCATCAACGGCACAAACGCAGTCGGGAGGTCCAGTTCAGGGACTCAAGTTAGTCTCAAATCACGAGACGCTACAGCATTGGAGATTTTTATACCAGACTTTCACTTTAAGGTCCTGTCTCTTTGAACAGCCCCCAAAACCCCTGCAGAGGTGCAGCTCCCAGGGCACAGAGCTTTACCTCATAGTCAAAGGTTTACGTGAAATTCAAACTTGTACTTCCTCTGTAGGTTCTGGTACTGAAAGCTTGACAGCTTGATTTGTGGTTCCTGTTGAACAGATTTTATTTCTCTTGATCTTTTTGCACATTTGAGCACTGAAAGACTACATCACGCCAGAAATCTTTGGACTATGAGAAAAGATTCTGATGTAGTTTGAATGACTGCACCTTGTTCCTTCACGTTTGTTAAATTATGGAATACATTATTTAAATGTTCTTTTTCTGATGTAAATCTGTATGGTAATGTTTTTGAATCATTGTAAACAGCATTGCTTTCGAGGTAAATGGCACCAAACGAACACTGATGATTTTCTTGTGGGGAGCATCCAGGGCTCGTCTTCACATGCAAACTACAAATAAGCTAAACTGGTGGAGGGATGAGAGTGTTCACCAGACTCTGTTCATCTCTTTTATTTGTGTTTACAGACAGCAGGAAGTATCCTGTCAACATGTCAGCTCTTTATGATTTAGGGCTTTTGGACCATTAAAGCTTCCATACTTTTAGGCTGACATCATCATACTGTCCACATTTATTCATAGACATCGCGCTCAGCTCCAGGTGTGTGCGCTTTATGGTCATGAATTTCATAGACAGCTGTGGATTTCATATTTTTAGGTCTTTTTGTATCGAGGGTAGAAACAGCCAAATTCAGAAATATACATATATATTAGGGGTGCAACGATACACAAAATTCACGGTTTGGTTCGATACTTTGGTGTCACAGTTCGATATTCTTTCGATACAAAAAAAAATGTTCATGCCTTTTTAATTTGTCATTTATTAAAATTATAAATATATATTTTAACTCAAAAGTACAGTTTTTAAATTTAATGTTGCTGAAACAAAAAAGTAATAAAAATAAATAAATATATCTCAGGGCTCGCAAAATTTCAAAATCCCTGGTAGCCCTTCGGGCAGGAACTCCTCAGTTTTTGGTAGCCTAAAATAAATTTAAGTAACCTGAATAAAAAAAGAGAGCAATTTTTTGATTGATGTTTTGTTTCCTGTTTTGTTTCCTTTACAATATTATACATTAAAGTATAATATTGTAAAGGAAACAAAACATTAATCAAAAAATTGTTGAAAAACAAATTACAACATTGTATAAAAATTACAATCATCAACTCAAATACTTGGTTCTAATTGAACAGAAATTTCTATGAACTTGTAAGAACTGTGTAGGACATGAATCAGTCTGTGTCAGATCCTGAATCTGAAATTTCCACTGAAGTCACGGGTAAGAGGCAAGTGGAACCAAGATCGAGGACATTTGCTTTTTGAAGTTTGCAAAGACTGCTAAATTTTGCCAGTGGTAGTTCACTCTTTGCAACATAGTACGCTGTTCTAAACAGATTTTCAGGTTTATTTTTAGTATGTTATTTGCAATTGGTGTTTGTTCTGGGAAAGATATTGCAGACTGAGCAATAATGCATTTCTTGCATTTCTCATGGGTTCTAAAGGGGGCCTTTCTTAAAATGACTGGTCCCAGTAACAAAGGCGCTTGTCGACTCAGAAATCGAGGGAAAACCAACAACACACCCGGCAGAACATTGTTATTTACACAGGTGCACATAAGTCAAATCAAATCAAATCAAATCACTTTTTATTGTCACATCACATGTGCAGGCACACTGGCACAGCACATGCGAGTGAAATTCTTGTGTGCGAGCCCCACAAGCAACAGAGATGTGCAAACACAACAACACAAACGAGCAAAATACAAGAATGGCCAACCTGAAACTAATAAATATATGTACAATATATAATAGTGTATGCATTTCTGGATGTGTATACTAAATATTTTCCTACGTGTGTGTGTGTGTGTGTGTGTGTGTGTGTGTGTGTGTGTGTGTATACACATTTTTACAAATTAAATAGTAAAAAAATAAAATAAAATAATAATAATAATAATAATAATAAAATATATAAAATATACAGAGTTGAATATGTGCAAAACAAGTGGCATTTATATACAGTGTGGAGTGCATAATGTTGAAGTTCCAGTAGTGAAGCTGAGGTGTCTATGACGTGTTCAGCAGTCTGATGGCCTGATGGAAGAAGCTGTCTCTCAGTCTGCTGGTACGGGACCGGATGCTGCAGAACCTCCTTCCTGATGGAAGTAGTCTGAACAGTTTATGGCTGGGGTGACTGGAGTCCTTGATGATCCTCCCCGCTTTCCTCAGGCACCGCTTCCTGTAGATGTCTTGGAGGGAGGGAAGCTCACCTCCAATTATCCGTTCAGAGCACCGCACTACTCGCTGGAGAGCTTTGCAGTTGTAGGCGGTGCTGTTGCCATACCAGGTGGTGATGCATCCAGTGAGGATGCTCTCAATGGCACAGCGATAGAAGGTCCTGAGGATGCGGGGGCTCATGCCGAATCTTTTCAGTCTCCTGAGAAAGAAGAGGCGCTGCTGCGCCTTCTTCACTGTTTTGTTTGTGTGTACTGACCACGTAAGATCCTCAGCCAGATGTACGCCAAGGAACCGGAAGCTGCTCACTCTCTCCACAGCAGCGCCGTTGATGGTGATGGGGGTGTGTACTTCTCTGCACCTCCGGAAGTCCACTATCAACTCCTTTGTCTTTGCGACGTTGAGGGTGAGATGGTTGTCTTGACACCAGTGGGTCAGGGCGCTGACCTCCTCCCTGTAAGCCGTCTCATCACCGTTGGTGATAAGACCCACCACTGTAGTGTCGTCCGCAAACTTCACAATGATGTTGGAGTTGTTAGTGGCCGTGCAGTCGTAGGTGTAGAGTGAGTACAGGAGAGGGCTCAGTACACACCCCTGTGGAGCACCAGTGTTCAGTGTGATGGGGGATGAGGTGATGCTGCCCAGTCTGACCACCTGGCGTCTGTCAGACAGGAAGCTAAGGATCCAGCTGCAGAGGGAGCTGCTCAGTCCTAGATCCTGCAGTTTCCTGTCCAGCTTCGAGGGAACGATGGTATTGAATGCTGAGCTGTAATCTACAAACAGCATTCTCACATACGTGTCTCTCTTCTCCAGGTGTGACAGGGCAGTGTGTAGTGTCAGGGCTATGGCATCATCAGTGGACCTGTTGTGGCGGTATGCAAACTGTAGAGGGTCCAGTGAGTCGGGTAGTGCAGAGCAGATGAAGTCCCTGACCAGCTTCTCGAAGCATTTGCTTACGATGGGGGTCAGGGCTACAGGTCGCCAGTCGTTCAATGAGGAGATGGTGGAGGATTTGGGTACAGGGACGATGGTGGCCATTTTGAAGCAGGCTGGGACTACAGACAGAGAGAGGGAAAGGTTGAAGATGTGCGTGAACACTCCAGCCAGCTGAGCCGCGCATGACCTGAGGACGCGGCCGGGAATCCCGTCCGGACCAGTAGCTTTGCGTGCGTTCACCTTCCTGAAGCACTTCCGCACATCCTCCTCAGACACAGTGTGCGCACTGACGTCATCCGCGGTGCGCACACTGTCCGGTCTCATGGTGTTCGCTGCGTCGAATCTAGCGTAGAATACGTTTAGATCCTCACACAGAGAGGCCGTGGTCTGCGGTGTGCTGGTTTTCCCTCTAAAGTCTGTGATCGTGTTTAGTCCCTGCCACATACTCCGAGGGTTGTCAAACTGTTGTTCCACCCTGTCCCTGTACTCACGTTTGGCTGCTTTGATCGTCTTCCGGAGTTGGTAATGTGCGTGTTCGCTGTCAAAATAAAAGACGCGCACCAGATAAGAAGGTGCAACACGCGTTTGCGTCCATATAAAAGGCAGTGTTTTTGTCCGCTAGAGTGGGATTTTCACGGCACATTCTGCACCACATCTCTGTGCGTTCATCATTTGTTTGAAGCCAGCTCACCTCCTGCAAACACTTTTCCGAGAATACGTGCTTCTTTTGTGGTTCGGACTCCTGACATTTCTTTGGAGGTGGAGGAACATCACAGTAATTGCTTAAAGGAGCTTCTTCGGCATCTTTAAGAGTTCTAAACAAATGTCTGTCCTCCTCCAGAAAATCTTATGTACGCAAACACGCGTTGCAACTTCTTATCTGGTGCACGTTTTTTATTTTGACAGCGAATGCGCACCTGCGCACCACTTATGTGCAGCCCTGGTTATTTAGCTCGTCATATTGCAGCCACAGAAATTATTTTGTCCATGAAACCATAAAGCTGCACTTTCTTTTTGCCTTATAGTCTGATTTGTCATAACTTTTCCGTTTTAGCTTACTATGCAAACTTGTCATGTTTGCATAGTAAGCTAACGATTAATAAGACGATGTCAGAGGAATTGGTGCTCAAATTATCATCACTCACCAATCAGTGCTGTCGCTCTCTATACACAGTTCACACAATTGCAAAGTGAAAGCAAAAAACAAGCGCAAATTCAAACGCGACTTCAATATGTCACATATTGACAGTGGCTCACCGATGCCAATGACATAATTACCCAGCTACATTTCCGAAAGAATGCAAAAGCATTGACATACCTGTATATTTTTCCTTCCTACAATAGGCCGACGGGCAGGGCAGAGATAGATTTTGGTAGCTGGACTGGAAAAATCGCTAGCCCCGGGACGTCGGGCTAGCGATTTTGCGAGCCCTGTATCTGATTGAGGAATCGCTCATCTTTGGAGAAGAGAGTTTATTACAGAGAAATGGCTCTTTCCAAAATAAAAGCTATACTATACGCTTCTTCTGGGCTATATTCTCAGCAGCATATTAAACATATCAGGTCCCCATAAGGAGAATCCTGTGCTAACGGCTGTCTAAATGACTCGGGTAAAGTTAGTAGCATGCGTGCTTGTTGTTTTTGTCTGCTTCCACTTGTCTTTGCACGAGGATGATGTCGGTGTAAATGTGCAGTGATACTCGTTGTGTTCCCACTAGTGCTGTCAGCGTTAATCTGAAATGACGTTAACGGCACAACACGGCAAATCTCCGTTAAAGAGCTACCGCGGATCGCCCCGTTCGTGGGGCTGGACGGCCAACACGTTAACGAGCTAACTGCGCTAACGCACTAGTTCCCACCAATGTAATTGAGCATTGGTGGCACATCCGACATACTGTTTTACTTTAGTCCATGACGCGCTTACCTTCAGGGTCATACGTCACATGAAAACCAAAATACTTCCAAAGGCCAGATCTGAATGAGGGTGGGGGAGGTTCAGTTTGCCATGTTACAAGGATTAAAAATTTTGTATTGTTCGATACATATGCGTACCGAACTGAAAGCACTGTATCGAACGGTTCAATATCGATACGAATATCGTTGCACCCCTAGTAGCTACACACCACATCGGTGAGTTCATCCAAATCACAAGTGTTCTCTTGAAACCAGGACCAGTCAGTGCAATCAAAACACCCCTGAAGGGCAACACAACTGTCTTTTGTCCAGACATTAGTCCGCTTCACACAGGCCTTCTCCCTCCTAATCACAGATCTGTAGGCAGGGAGGAGGTGAATAACATTGTGATCCGAGGAACATAGTGCAGGTCCGGCCACAGACTTATATGCCCCCTTAATTGGTCCATAACACAAATACAGCGTTTTATTATGCCTTGTAGGACAAGTGACATGTTGAAATAAATTGTTCAGTGATTTCTTGAGATTACAACTGTTAGAATCACTAAGAATAAAAATTAGGAGCATCCAGAGAGAGAGTCTGCAGGTTGTGTACCACTTTAAAAATGGTGTTGGCAGTAACTTTAACGTCAGCTTTAGGATGAATGTAAACCACAGCGCCCAAGAGTCTTTTGTTCTTTTTCAATCAAACAGACAGACAAACAGCAATTCAGTCTCTTTGTTTCCACCCATTGTTTAAAGATGGCTGAAAATTGCACAAAGTGAAACTCATCAGGTTTAACCTCAAGCTTAAGAATGACAACCTCAGATTCAGGTCATATGACACAAATCCAGCTGCACTATTGGCCTAGTGCCCAGTGTGACACACACACACACACACACACACACACACACACACACACACACACACACAGAGAGAGAGAGAGAGTGGGTCAGTGAGCTGTGATAAAGAGCTGAGCAGATGTAGGCCAGGACATCACGCATGCATACATGATCACGTGTGTGTGTGATCATGTATGCATGCGTGAGCATTTCCTGATGACTAATCTGCTGCCATCATGTGTGCACTGAAATCCAGATTTACCTTAAAGGGACAGGCTGTTTCTCTGTACGTGAACATTCACGTTTAAACTCTGAGGGCAGCAGGCAGAGAAGCATTTTTAATGATCTCATTAAAGATTAAAATAGACTTAGTCTGGGTGAAAATTGTTTTTGTTGATGCAGTGATCCTTCTTTATGCCAAAATTATTTTAAAAGTCCTTTAAAGGCATATATCTTTTAATTTGGGTTGTATAGGCTGCAACGTACTGCAAACTTTCCTGTGATATCAGTTTGCACCACAAGATAAGAACATGTTCTTAGTTAAAGTGGACATGAAACGTCACATGTATAAAGGCTCATGTACAGCCTGCTCTCAGACACTCACTCTGTAACTCTGTGTGTGAAGCTGGATTTAAGAAATCAGTCTTTACAGGTAAAGTTTTTAGAGAATCCTTAGTCTAACAGCGTTCATTTTGTTTCACCTGTGAAAGGTACCTGCAGAGGTTACTGAAACAGGGGAGCGGCCCATCAAACTCACCTTGATGTGTGGGAACATTTAATCTCTGGTGGCTGTCAGAGGGACTGCAGTTTTTAGAGCTTAAAAGAATAGAATAGAATAATCCTTTAATTGTCCCACAAGGGGAAAATTGGTTGTAACAGCAGCAGAATAAAAGCACATCTACAAACAGAAGAGAGAAACAAACAATTTTTACAGAAAAAAATATTTATGGACAATAATTACAAAAACAGACAGTTTATTAAAGTACAGTTATTAAAGTATAGGGTTTTTTTATATAAACTGAGATAGGTAATATGCAGCTATAACAGTAGTAGTTGTTTGGTTGATGAGTGCAGTTACAGCGCTGATGTAAACATCTGTGTTTGTTGGGAGCAGTTCTGATTGTGCAGTCTGACAGTTGCAGGGAGGAAGGACCTGCAGAAACGCTCCTTCATGCATCGAGGATGCAGTAGTCGGTCACAGAAGCAGCTCTGCAGCAACACTTACATGCATGGGGTGGGAGGCTCTGTCCATCAGAGATGTTATTTTTCCACAGTCCTTCTGTCTCCCACCACCTGCACTGGGTCCAGGGTGCATCCCAGAACAGAGCTGGCCTTCCTGATGAGTTTACCCAACCTCTTCCTCTCAGCTGCCGATAAACTGCTGCTCCAACATACCTCACTGTAAAAAATGACAGATGTCACCACAGAGTCATAGAAGGTCTTTAAAAGCGCTCCCTGGACTCCAAATGACCTCAGCCGCCTCAGCAGGTGGAGTCTGCTCTGACCCTTCCTGTAAAGAGTATCAGTGTTGTGGCTCCAGTCCAGCTTCCTAGGTTTGTTAATATTTCAGGTGGATGCGCAACCACCAATCGCACAACAACTTCAAACAATGACAGAAACGCAGCTGTTTGTGACGGTAACACCAGTAACAACAACCGTTTAATAAACGACAGCAGATCTGCTGTTCGGCGTCCTATGGAGACAGAGGAGGTCAGGTGACACCAAATTTCATCAGGTACAGGCACGAAGCTGAACAAACAGGGAATGAGTATCAGGAGGAGGTGAAGAAACAAAGTGAGGTGGGGTAGTACGAGAGGAGAGGAGAGGAGGAGTAAAGGAGGTCGAGGCTTTGAACAGACGCCGCGGGCTCTGAGTCCCGGCGAGCACGTTTCCCCTCCCCCATATCCTCACTAATCCCTCCAGTGAGAACAGGCTGTAACGCCGAACGAGCACACTGGCCTCTTATGTGTGTGCGTGTTAATAAAACATGGAATAACCCCGCCCCCACCTCGTCGCGGCTGTATTCGGTGGGCGAGCGAGCATTATAACTCAATGAGAGAGAGAGCATTAATAATTTACTGAACATGAATCAGAAGTCGCGGCCGCTGCAGTCTGAGTGAATAACCCAGTTTAAGCACGCACACACGGTCACACCGACAAACAGCAACAAAGCGTTTCCTGTTTCACCTTCTCAGGTGGGAACAAACAAAGCAGCCCATCTTATCTTAATGACCTTTTTCCTACTATGGCGGTGCATGTAGACGCAGCGACCTCACGCTCTCCTGAAAATGCGGTGTTTTGTTCGTCAAGTAAGTGTCTTTCTGCAAGTGTTTCTCGGCAGTCCACGTCGGAATATGTGTACAGTCGTCAGGCTCTCTTACACATTCGGAGAAGCAAGATTTGCCAAGTTTTGAACACTAACGTTGAGATGCTAAGGGAGATAGGACTTCTGCGACAGCCTGCTAGCTGGCCTAGCAACTCACCGGACTCGCCTGCTACCCCTTCCTGGGCAAGGAGGTGTCGAAAGCGGTGCGCTAGGACAAGGAAGCGGGGCAAGTGCGGAGGTGTCCGAGTCAGGCTTGAGGCTAAGCCAACTCGCCCAGCCATACCATCGATCCTCTTGGCCAACGTACGATCTCTGGACAATAAAATGGACAACATACGACTTCTGAGATCAGCGAATCGCAAAGTAAGTGACTGTTGTGTGCTAGTTTTCACTGAGACATGGCTTAATGACAACATTCCGGACTCGGCCATACAACTGGAGCAGCTAGCATGCTACAGAGCCGACAGGGCTCTCGTAGACGGAGGCAAGACCCGAGGTGGTGGGGTCTGTGTTTACATCTGTGACGAGTGGTGTCGTGATGCCACTGTAGTACGCAAACACTGCTCATCACTGGCGGAGTTCATGATCGTGAAGTGTCGCCCTTTCTATTTGCCCAGGGAGGTAAGTTCGATCTTGTTGGTTGCTACTTATATACCTCCATCTAGTAACAACAGCGATAGAAATGCGGCGCTGAACGAACTGTATCAGGCCATCAGTGAGCAACAAACAGCACACCCAGACGGTTTCATCATCCTCGCAGGAGACTTTAATCATGCTGATCTTAAAACTGCTCTCCCAAAGTTTCATCAGCATGTACATTTTCCAACAAGGGGGGACAACATATTGGACTTGGTCTACACACAGGAAAATGGAGCATACAAAGCCACCCCCCTCCCCCATATCGGCACCTCTGATCACCTCACTGTTATTCTAATGCCAGAGACAAGGCCTTCAGAGCTGGGGATGAAATAGGCCTGAGAACAGCGAGAGCCAACCTGTCACGTGGCATCAGGAAAGCGAAACAGGACTACACACACAAGATAACCTCCCACTTCAATGATAGCAAGGACGCAAGAAGCCTATGGCAAGGCATCCAGGCTATTACAGACTACAAGCCTGTAGCGCATAGCTGTGAGAGCGACACCACTCTGCTCAACAACCTGAACAGCTTCTTTGCATGATTTGAAGCACAGAACAACACACGCCCACAGAAAACACCACCACCTCCACACGACCAGCCTCTGTGCCTGTCTGCTGCCAGCGTGAAGAGGACACTCATCACCATCAACGCCCGGAAAGCAGCGGGTCCAGATAACATCCCTGGTAGTGTGCTGAAAGACTGCACAGAGGAGCTGAAGAATGTCTTCACAGACATCTTTAACACCTCCCTGAGGCAAGCCACTGTCCCATCATGCTTCAAGACTGCCACCATCATACCTGTGCCAAAGAAACCATCCCCAGCCTGTTTCAATGACTACCGCCCCGTGGCACTGACACCCATTATTATGAAGTGCTTTGAACGACTAGTCATGTCACACATCAAATCCATCCTACCTCCCACCCTGGACCCATACCAGTTCCCATACAGAGCGAAACGATCCACAGAGGATGCAATCTGCTCTGCCCTCCACCCAGCCCTAACTCATCTGGACAAGAAAGACTCATATGTGAGAATGCTGTTCATAGACTTTAGCTCAGGATTCAACACCATAATACCACAACAACTCATTTGTAAACTGGACAGACTGGGCCTCAGCACCTCCCTCTGCAACTGGCTGCTGGATTTCCTCAGCCAGAGGCCTCAAGCGGTGCGAGTGGGCAACAAGGTCTCAAACAGCATCACCCTGAGCATGGGGGCTCCACAAGGCTGTGTGCTCAGTCCTCTGCAGAGGTGTGGACTCGAGTCACATGACTTGGACTCGAGTCAGACTCGAGTCATTAATTTTATGACTTTAGACTTGACTTGAAAAAATGTTGTAAGACTTGTGACTTGACTTGGACTTTTACACCAATGACTTGGGACTTGAATTGGACTTGAACCGGTTTACTTGAAAAGACTTGATATTTTACCCCAAATATAAAATTTAACATGCATATTATATAGAGATTGAAAATGTGACGTCATTCACGGGTAGAACCGCAAAGGATTCTGGGAACTCGTGGCAAGCGGTACTAGCGTACGCAGGCTTTCAATTGAAATCAGTTACACAGCGATAAAAAGAAACACAAAAATGTCAAGAAGCTGTTGTATTATTAACTGCAATAGCCGGTCGCATGACAGCCACGGGAAGCCGACGGGTAAAGAGATCGGTTGTTATCGGATTACGTCGTTGAAGAGAAATTGTTCGAGCCATGTTTCCGAAGTAACAAAGACGCGACGGGTGGCCTGGATTGCAGCTATTCAAAGACCAATTATAACGTCCCAGAACACTCCAGCTCACAGGTTAGTCTGCTCCAAGCATTTACACAAAGGTCAGTCTGCTGTTGTAGTTAATGCGTCATTTTCATAACATAATTGGTGATATAGGTTACAAGCAAGTCTGGCGCTGAACAGAAATTGTGGCGCTATGCTCCTTTATTTATTGTGCATAAACAGTGAATTGTCCTGACACAATATTGCGTTTCGCTTCTGTTATTATGGTACATTGACAAAAACATATACTTTTATTCACAGGATAAAACAGGTTTTTTGTATCACTAATTGCCCAGTACGATTACAGCATACAGTATTATTGTCACTGCTACATTTCTGTGATGCTACCAGAAATTATTTCCACTACTAATTAATTACCGTTGAGCTCAAAGGTCCTATTAATAAACTGTTAACGAATGTGTATTTATGACGACGATTTGTGAGACTGGTAAACTTATGATACGTATGATGGTCTTTACTTTCTACACGGTGCATTTCAAGGTCCTGCACCCATCCGTCGGTAAACTGTACCTGGGCTTGTTGCAGTGACCGGAAGTTACTAAACTTCACGAGTGTATGCACTCACTCCAAGAACCGTATGATTATAAATATGCATATAAATATGCTACGATGAGATAGCTGACTTCATCTAACTAGCAAATGTTGTCCAGGCTACGTTGGTGATACAGTTTTTTTAATGTGTATGATATTTTTGTCATGCGATTTTAAAGCCGGTCCTACAACCGCATCCAAGAATAACATGCAGCTTATCTCAGAACTGTCGGTGAAAATTATTCTTGGAGCTAGGTTTAATTGAGCTGCATTTTAAAGAGGTGCAATTTCACAATTTGTGTATATTTTCTAAGTTCACTATTTTGTCATGTGTTGAGAAAAACACAGATTTTAAAATTACATGGTCTAATATTTACATTTAGCATAACTGCAACATTATTTTTTCGTTTTTTTTTTAAAGACTCGAAAGGACTTGAAATTCAAAATTTCAGACTTGTGACTTTACTTGGACTTTTACACCAGTGACTTGAGACTCGACTCTGACTGGCCTGACATTACTTGAGACTTGACTTGAGACTTGAGGATAAAGACTTGAGACTTACTTGAGACTTGCAAAACAATGACTTGGTCCCACCTCTGGTCCTCTGCTCTTCACCCTGTTGACACATGACTGCACACCAACCTACAGCTCCAACCACCTTGTGAAGTTTGCGGACGACACAACGCTAGTGGGGCTCATCACTGAGGGCGATGAGATCCACTACAGGAAAGGGGTTGAGCTCCTGACCACGTGGTGCAGAGACAACAACCCCCTGCTAAATGTTAGTAAGACCAAGGAGATTATTGTCAACTTCCAGAGAGGCCACACCTGTCACCCCCCCTTGACCATCGACGGCGCTGCGGTGGAGAGGGTGAGCAGCACCAAGTTCCTGGGGGTGCACATCAGTGAGGACCTCTCTTGGACCACCAACACAGCATCACTGGCCAAAAAAGCACAACAGCGCCTCTACTTCCTGCGCAAACTCAAGCGGGCAAGTGCTCCACCACCCATCCTGACCACATTCTACAGAGGAACTATTGAAAGTATCCTCTCCAGCTGCATCACTGTGTGGGGCGGTAGCTGCACTGACTATAACAGGAAAGCTCTACAACGCATTGTGAGAACAGCTGAGAGGATAGTTGGTGTACCACTCCCCTCCCTGCAAGACATTTACACCACTCGCCTCACCCGCAAAGCCATCACAATTGTCAACGATGCAACCCACCCCACGCACTGTCTGTTCAGCCTCCTGCCCTCTGGAAAGAGATACAGAAGTCTCCACTCCCGCACTACCAGGCTCACCAACAGCTTCATCCACCAGGCTGTGAGACTGCTGAACTCTCTTCCCTCCCGGCTCCCAGCCAGCAGAATCACCAGATTGGCAGAAGTATAGGAAGACAGACTGGACTCTACCCCTCCCACCCCCCATCCACGCACACTCTCCAACAAGGAAACACTCTCTGAATCAAGAACTGGAAAACATTTCTGACTGGAAAACATTTCTGACTGGAAACAACTACCTCTGCATTGCAATTGCACACACCTGCTGCTATATATTTTTAGTATTTCTTTTAGCACTATTTATATTATTATATTACTATTACTGCTGCTATAGTCTTATGCTGCATTAAAACAAAATACCCCTACCAACCACAACCTGGGACTACCTCAAGTAGACTAGTATACTATTTTCCAGGGAACACTGTTGGAACACTTTATTTTATTTATTTTTTGTCTACCCTGTTACCTATTTAATATTACCTCATTGTTAGGGCTGTTTTTGTTGTGCATCTGC
The DNA here is from genome assembly GCF_057381915.1 of Diplotaxodon limnothrissa. NCBI lineage: Eukaryota > Metazoa > Chordata > Actinopteri > Cichliformes > Cichlidae > Diplotaxodon > Diplotaxodon limnothrissa. The sequence goes on from NC_140616.1 coordinate 334,587, forward strand.
ACTTTATTGTTGTCAATGTCTACGCATGGGACAGTGTGAAACGTAATTTCAATTCCTTTGTATGGCAAGTACATTTGAAGAAATTGACAAATAAAGTTTTCTATTCTATACTATTCTATTCTAGTACCATATCACCCTATTAGAGCACTTCGCTCTCGCTCTGCAGGCCTACTTGTTGTTCCTAGAGTATTTAAAAGTAGAATGGGAGGCAGAGCCTTCAGTTTTCAGGCCCCTCTTCTGTGGAACCAGCTTCCAGTTTGCATTCAGGAGACAGACACTATCTCTACTTTCAAGATTAGGCTTCAAACTTTCCTTTTTGCTAAAGCATATAGTTGCCTACACAAAAATATGGGCACACGTTGGATCTTGTTTTAACTCATAATTTACCTGTCTCTAACTTAGAGGTTTGCGATGTTGTATGTTCAGACCATAGGCCCGTCCTGTTTGAGGTTTTCCTTCCTTGTACCAAAGTTAATCTTCCTCCTGTTGCTGCTAGGAGCTGTCGTATTTTTAACCCTTCCTCTGCTGGACAGTTCTCTATTGTTTTTAATCAGAATGGCGGCCTTCCTGATTTCATATGCAATGATACAGAAGAGCTGAGTACGTGGTTTTACTCTGTCTGTCAAACTGCTTTAGATTCAGTGGCCCCCTTTAAGCTTAGGCAAGCAAAAGCCAAATCTGAACCCTGGCTGAATGAAGACACCCGGGCTGCCAGAAGAAAGTGTAGGAGAGCTGAACGTAAATGGATGAAGGATCAACTGCAGGTGTCATACCAAATGTTACAAGATTACTGGAATTCTTACCAGAAAACTGTAAAAGATGCTAAGAGGAAACATTTTGCTGCTATTATTCAGGCAAATTGTCGTAAGCCTCATGTCTTATTTAAGACTATTGACATGGTCCTTCACGCTCCACAGACTGCTGGTGTCGAGTCTTCTCAGGAAATTTGTGAAAACTTCCTACACTTTTTTATTGATAAAGTGCCATCTGTCAAAGCGCAGACTTCCCAGTCCGTTCTCGACCCTTCTACCCCTGTCCCTAGTTCTGCTGTCTTTGACAGGTTCGAGCCAGTTTCCTTGCTCTGCCTGCAGGAGTTGGTTGCTCACATGAAGCTCTCAGGTTCCCGTTATGATGCTCTCCCTCCTCGATTTTTCAAAGAGGTTTTTCTCACTATAGAGATTGAAAATGTGACGTCATTCAGGGGTAAAACCGCAAAGAATTCTGGGAACTCGTGGCAAGAGGTACTAGCGCACGCAGGCTTTCAATTGAAATCAGCTATACAGCGATAAAAAGAAACACAAAAATGTCAAGAAGCTGTTGTATTATTAACTGCAATAGCCGGTCGCATGACAGCCACGGGAAGCCGACGGGTAAAGAGATCGTTTTTATCGGATTACGTCGTTGAAGAGAAATTGTTCGAGCCATGTTTCCGAAGTAACAAAGAGGCGACTGGATTGCAGCCATTCAAAGACAAAATATAACGTCCCAGAACACTCCAGCTCACAGGTTAGTCTGCTCCAAGCATTTCCACAAAGGTCAGTCTGCTGTTGTAGTTAATGCGTCATTTTTCTTAACATAATTGGTGATATAGGTTACAAGCAAGTCTGGCGCTGAACAGAAATTGTGGCGCTATGCTCCTTTATTTATTGTGCATAATAATAATAATGGATTGGATTTATATAGCGCTTTTCAAGGCACCCAAAGCGCTTTACAATACCACTATTCATTCACTCTCACATTCACACACTGGTGGAGGCAGCTACAGGTGTAGCCACAGCTGCCCTGGGGCAGACTGACAGAAGCGAGGCTGCCATATCGCGCCATCGGCCCCTCTGGCTAACACCAGTAGGCAAGTAGGGTAAAGTGTCTTGCCCAAGGACACAACGACCAGGACAGAGAGCCCAGGGATCGAACCGGCGACCTTCCGGTTACAGATGCGATTCCCAACCCCCTGAGCCACGGTCGCCACGGTCGACAATAGTGAATTGTCCTCACACAATATTGCATTACGCTTCTGTTATTACCATGGTACACTGACAAAAACATATACTTTTATTCACAGGATAAAACAGTTGTTTTGTATCACCAGTTGCCCAGTACGATTACAGCATACAGTATTATTGTCACTGCTACATTTCTGTAATGCTACCAGAAATTATTTCCACTACTAATTAATTACCATTGAGCTCAAAGGTCCTATTAATAAACGGTTAACGAATGTGTATTTATGAAGAAGATTTGTGAGACTGGTAAACTTATGATACGTACGATGGTCTTTCGTTCTACACGGTGCATTTCAAGGTCCTGTACCCATCCGTCGGTAAACTGTACCTGGGCTTGTTGCAGTGACCTGAAGTTACTAAACTTCATGAGTGTATGCACTCACTCCAAGAAGCGTATAATTATAAATATGAGCGTGGTGACGTTGGGCAGCACGCTAACGTCTTTTGTCCACTCTGTGTGCTCGTAAGGGTCTAACACTTTCACTGGTTTGATTTTTTTCCTCGTATCTTTTCTTTGACTTTTCATTAAGTCTGTCTTTGTACGGACCGGCATTGTTCTCCTTCGTTTTGTACATACCTTTTTGGGGGGCAAAGAAAAAGCAAGAATTTATTGGAACCGAAGAATGAACGTTTTGCGGTGCTGCAAATGCTTGCATTTGATGCGGTACTTGGATTGTTTTGCCACGAGTTACCGGCATGCAATGCACGAAAGTCACGTGGTCTGTCAATCTCTATAGCATCAACTGTACAATCCATTGTAAATAGTAGTCTGTCCTCTGGTGTTGTACCAGTCAATCTCAAACATGCAGTGATTCAGCCTCTACTCAAGAAACCTGCTCTTGATCATGATATTATTGCGAATTACAGACCTATTTCCAAACTGCCTTTTATCTCAAAGATTCTTGAAAAGGTAGTTTACAAGCAATTAATGTCCTTCCTAGAAGAACACGGTATTTTAGAAGTTTTCCAATCTGGTTTTAAAGCTTTACATAGTACCGAATCTGCCCTTTTAAGAGTTTTTAATGATGTGTTTTTGGCAAATGACTCAGGTGACTGTGTTATTATTGTGCTGTTAGATTTAACTGCTGCTTTTGATACAGTGGATCACAATATTTTCATTTCCCGTTTAGAGCAGTTGGTGGGTATGCGGAGTACCGCACTGCAGTGGCTCAGATCCTATTTGGCAGAGTGAACTTTCTCTGTGAAACTGGGGGAGTTTGTATCCTCTGTTGCTTCTCTTCAATGTGGGGTCCCACAGGGTTCAGTTTTAGGCCCGCTTCTTTTCTCTCTATATCTCCGACCCCTTGGGTCTATTTTCAGGAAACATGGGATTTCTTTCCACTGCTACGCCGATGACTCCCAGATTTATTTCCCACTTAAAAAGATAAATGGCTTCTCAGTAGACCCGCTGCTCAGATGCCTTGATGAAATAAGGGCCTGGATGGCTTTGAACGTTTTACATTTTAATGAACAGAAAACAGAAGTGATGGTTTTTGGTGGCGCTTCTGAGGCCACTATTATAGATCTTGGTCAAAGGAGCTTGCAAAGAAAAGCGTCTGGACTTCTTTAGGTTGCTTGAAGACGTTTCACCTCTCATCCGAGAAGCTTCTTCAGTTCTAAGGTCAAATGGTGGAGAGTCCCAGATATAAACCTTGTGGGAGTTTCCCCCCCACAGAGGGACAAAAGGACCCCCTGATGATCCTCTAATCGCCTGAGCCAAGGTGTGAAACTGGGTGTGGGTCCCAATCAGCCAGAGTTTCGGGTGTGTTCATTGTGAAACCTGGCCCCACCTTATCATGCGAATTCCTGAGGTCAGATGGCCCAGGATGTGAGTGGGCGTTAAGGCGTCTGGGAAGGATCTCAAAACTGGATTATAGATGGCAGAGACTTGGTGTCATAAGCCCCGCCTCTGTTCAAAGATGGTCGCTCACAGTGGACATAGATGGCTTCTTTCACTCCTCTTTCAAACCATCTGTCCTCTCTGTCCAAAATGTGAACATTGGCATCCTCGAAAGAGTGACCTTTATCCTCGAAGTTTACCGGAAGCCCACACACACGGACCAGTACCTCCTCTTTGACTCCCATCACCCTCTGGAACACAAACTTGGAGTAATCAGGACCCTACACCACCGGGCAGAACATGTTCCCTCTAAGCCTGAAGGAAAAAAGAACGAACACACACATGTAAAGGAAGCACTCAAAACGTGCGGCTATCCTAAATGGGCGTTCTTAAAGTCAGCAAAGAGGCACAGAAAAGAAGACCAGACACCAGCGAGGGAGGATAAGAAGGACAGACGCAACAACATTGTCATCCCCTGTGTAGCCGGTGTATCAGAGAAACTCAGGAGAGTTTTCTCCAAGCATGACATCCCAGTGTATTTCAGACCCAGCAACACACTCAGACACAAACTGGTTCACCCGAAAGACAAAACGCCAAAACACAAACTTAACAATGTGGTGTATGCTGTACAGTGCAGCGAGGAATGCTCAGACCTCTACATTGGAGAGACCAAACAGCCACTTCACAAGCGCATGGCACAACACAGAAGAGCCACCTCCACAGGACAAGACTCAGCAGTCCATCTGCATCTTAAGGATAAAGGTCACTCTTTCGAGGATGCCAATGTTCACATTTTGGACAGAGAGGACAGATGGTTTGAAAGAGGAGTGAAAGAAGCCATCTATGTCCACTGTGAGCGACCATCTTTGAACAGAGGCGGGGCTTATGACACCAACTCTCTGCCATCTATAATCCAGTTTTGAGTTCCCTCCCCAGACGCCTTAACGCCCACTCACATCCTGGGCCATCTGACCTCAGGAATTCGCATGATAAGGTGGGGCCAGGTTTCACAATGAACACACCCGAAACCCTGGCTGATTGGGACCCACACCCAGTTTCACACCTTGGCTCAGGCGATTAGAGGATCATCAGGGGGTCCTTTGTCCCTCTGTGGGGGGAAACTCCCACTAGGTTTATATCTGGGACTCTCCACCATTTGACCTTAGAACTGAAGAAGCTTCTCGGATGAGAGGTGAAACGTCTTCAAGCAACTTAAAGAAGTCCAGACGCTTTTCTTTGCAAGCTCCTTTGACTACAATGACCTGGATGACTGAGAACCTTCACAGACATTATAGATCTTGGTTCACTGGCACAGTATGTTAAACCAGTCATCACTAATCTGGGAGTTAAAATAGAGGCAAATCTTAAACTTGAAAGCCAGGTCAGAGCTGTTGTAAGATCTAGCTTTTTTCATTTGAGGGAATTAGCCAAAATAAAGCCTATCTTATCGAAACAGCATTTTGAGACAGTAATCCATGCCTTTGTTACTTCTAGGCTGGATTATTGTAACGCACTTTATTTTGGGCTTAGTGATGCGTCCATTAGGCGGCTGCAGGTTGTGCATAATGCTGCAGCACGTCTTTTAACTGGAACAAAAAAGTTTGAGCACATTACCCCAATTTTAATTTCACTCCACTGGCTACCTGTACATTTTAGGATTGTTTTTAAAATTCTCTTATTTGCTTTTAAATCTCTTAATGGCCTGGCCCCCCCCTACCTCTCGGAGCTACTACAACCATATAAACCTGCCCGTTCCCTTAGGCCCGCCAATCAGCAGCTCCTTAAGGTACCGAAAACTAAGTATAAAACTAAAGGTGATCGTGCTTTTGCTGTAGTTGCTCCAAAGTTGTGGAATGATCTACCCTTGCATGTTAGGCAGGCCTCTTCTCTCTCTGAATTTAAAAGTCTTCTTAAAACATATTTATTCGCTGAAGCCTTTGGCATTGATTAGAGGGGTTGACTCAATTTGTTTTAACATGTTTCAATTTATTTTAGTTTTTTAGTTATTTATCTTATCTCATTTTAATTTTCTTTACTTATGCTATTAGCATGTACAGCACTTTGTGAACTCTGGTTTTATGTTAAAGTGCTTTATAAATAAAGGTGGTATGGTATGGTATAGTTAGGGCTGGACCAGGTGACCCTGGATCCTCCCTTAGTTATGCTGCAATAGACGTAGGCTGCCGGGGATTCCCATGATGCACTGGGTGTTTCTTCTTCATGTTCAACAAACATGTTTACAGCCTGATCAGACCTGAACTATGACTCACCTGGATTGAAGTGTGCATTATCAAGGGCATGGCCTCTGAAGCTGCTGGTCATACTCGTCATACTCTGCTTTGCAGCTGACGATTGGTTGCTGGTGGACACTCCACGCTCTGGTTGCCTTGGGAACCCTCTAATGTATTTAGTACCAGGTCGTATGCCACTTCTGGGTTTTCTTCAGTCTCATTGGATCATCTGGATGTTGTGTTTATTTCGGGTCCAACACTTCCTGTTGCTGACGGTCACTTCCTGTGAGGAGAAAGAGCTCTGGTCACTACTTCGATGTAAATCAATGTGGACAAAGACTGGCATTCAGGTTAGCTGCTGGCCTGCCAGCCCAGTGGAAGCTGCACGGAGTAGAAGTGGCTAACTTAACTCCTGGGTTCCTCAGATTCATCAATCAATGAAGCAATCACACAAATATAAACAAGCAGAGTGAGGGGGTGTGGCTTAAAACCAAAGTCACAGCAAGCAACCTGGGGGCGATCAAGAAGCTTCCTACTTGACCTCCATCTTTGTCTACAGTCTGTGTAAAGGTGATTCCAACAGTCTGCAGCAGGTCAGAAACAAACCTGAGACTCCGCCTTCTCCCCAGGTCATCACCTGTCCCACACAGCGACTGTCAGGCTGACTTCCTCACGCGGAGGAGGAGGCACCCCTCTTAGCAACAGAACTAAAAATACTGCCTGTTTACTGTTTGTGTGTGTGTTTGTGCGCATCTTTAAAATATCATGACAACCAAAAGCTTTTAGTTCAGAGAGTTTAAAGATTTCAAAGAAGCAGAAACACGAGAAGACCACACACACACACACACACACACACACACACAGCTGAATGACACTCTTGCTGCGAGTCAGACTGATGGTGCGTTCCAGATTAACAACCCCACCTCAGCTTTCCCCTCCAACCCCGGCTTAACATTCCAAGATGGCGGCAGTGACGGTAAACAGCTGTTTCTAACGTTTTTCCTTATTTGAGCTGATGGAGTAACAAAGAAGCTGATGGTATACAAATGTAGCACAGTTAACAGACAGCTGTACTGCGTATTACTGCTGTGCTGAGAAAAGTTACATGTTCAGAATTTACCTGAAAATAACACTCTGTAGATCTGTTTACCTCACACCGCTACATCTGTATATATGTAGCACATCTGTATATTTGTTCATAGTACACCTGTATATCTGCCCGTCTGTATAGCAATATAGAACATCTGTATGGTGCACAGATCATCTGTATATCTGTACATTTGTTTGTAGTTCAGCTGTATATTTGCTCTTTCTGTACATCATCTGTTCATAACTATTCCACCATTTAAACTACCCTTATCTGTCTATATCAGTACATCTCTATATTTGCTCTCTACTTAACTTATCTGTATGTATTCTGCTCTTATTGCACTTGCTACTCTTGCACTTCTGATTAGATGCAAACTGTATTTCGTTACCCTGTATTTATACATGTGTAATGACAATAGAGTTGAATCCTAATCCTAATCCCTGCCACACAATCATTCCATCGATCAGTCAAGTCTAAGCAGTCTGTAAGCGCCGTGATAGCCAATGAGCAAGCATGGCGGTGGATAAAATTCTCATCATAAGGCTTCAAAAGCCAGCATGTGAAATCCCACCCACCCATCTTTATACATCTGAATCGCCCCAATCCATTTTTAATAAGTCATCAATAATCAGTCATGTGATGAATCACTTATCGTTAAAATATCAATAACATATAAAACATCTATGTGTGCTCAGGGCACGACCCTGTCTTCCTGGCTTTTTCAGGCCACCATGATGTGGCAAACAGTTTACTGAGTGACAACTCAGTGGCAGCAGGTATATTAAGCCACACCCACTCCAGAGTACTGTTGTTACCTGTGATTATCGTCCTCACTGAATAAAAGGATCAATAAGTGTTAGTGTTTAAAGTTGCTGATTTGCTGTCAGCTGACTAATAAAGAGGAGGAAAGCTGGTGGTTGAACGGCTCAGCAGCAGGACACTGGCACCCTCCACAGGACAAAAAAAGAAAAGAAAAAGCTCAATCTGATCGGTGAACACTGGAAAAACACAATTCCTGTTATTAATCATTGATAGTAGGGGTGCAACGATACTCAAAATTCACGGTTCGGTTCGATACTTTGGTGTCACGGTTCGATATTTTTTCGATACAAAAAAAATTTTCATGCCTTTTTAATTTGTCATTTATTAAAATTATAAATATATATTTTAACTCAAAAGTACAGTTTTTAAATTTAACCCTAACCCTTTTTGCATGTTTTTTATTTTGACAGCGAATGCACACCTGCGGACCACTTATGTGCAGCCCTGGTTATTTAGCTCGTCACATTGCAGCCACAGAAATTCTTTTGTCCATGAAACCATAAAGCTGCACTTTCTTTTTGCCTTATAGTCTGATTTGTCATAACTTCTCCGTTTTGTGGTAAGCTTTTCTTTGGCTGTCACTTCTTCACCCTGACCTGTCTTATTTGGCTCAGCAGAACTGAAATATATATCCTGCTGCTTTTACACACGGACTCACATAAGCTCAGCGATTCTCTGCGCGATCAACCTCTCACATGTTTAAGCTGCGGGAGATTTCACTTGTCATGTTTGCATAGTAAGCTAACGATTAATAAGACGATGTCAGAGGAATTGGTGCACAAATTATCATCACTCACAGATCAGTGCTGTCGCTCTCTATACACAGTTCGCACGATTGCAAAGTGAAAGCAAAAAAACAAGCGCAAATTCAAACGCGATTTCAATGTCACATATTGACAGTGGCTCACCGATGCCAATGACATAATTACCCAGCTACATTTCTGAAAGAATGCAAAAGCATTGACATATATTTTTCCTACAATAGCCTGACGGGCAGGGCAGAGATAGATTTTGGTAGCCCGACTGAAAAAATCGCTAGCACCGGGATGTCGGGCTAGCGATTTTGCGAGCCCTGTATCTGATGGAGGAATCACTCATCTTTGGAAAAGAGAGTTTATTACAGAGAAATGTCTCTTTCCAAAATAAAAGCTATACTATCCGCTTCTTCTGGGCTATATTCTCAGCAGCATAAGGAGAATCCTGTGCTAACAGCTGTCTAAATGACTCGGCTAAAGTTAGTAGCATGCTTGTTGTTTTTGTCTTTGCACTAGGATGATGTCGGTGTAAATGTGCAGTCATATTCGTTGTGTTCCCACTAGTGCTTTCAGGTTAATCTCGTTGAAATGACCTTAACGCCACAACACGGCAAATCTCCGTTAACGAGCTACCGCCATCGCCCGTGCATGGGGCTAGACGGCCAACACGTTAACGAGCTAACTGCGCTAACACACTAGTTCCCACCCATGTAATTGAGCATTGCATGACACATCCAACATACTGTTTTACTTTAGTGCATGACTCGCTTACCTTCAGGGTCATATGCCACATGAAAACCAAAATAATTCCAAACGCCAGATCTGAATGAGGGTGGGGGAGGTCCATGTTGCAAGGAGAGCTTAACTTCTGTCTCGCTAGCTTGCCCTGCGCTCTTCCTTCTGACTATGCTGTCTGTGTTGAGCGCTCAGTGGATCTGCGCTGGACAGTGCAGCCTAGGCAGAGTAGTCGAACGCAGATTCACTGAGCGCTCAACACAGACAGCATCGTCAAAAGGAAAGTTGATAAAATAAATTACAAATGTTGTATTGTTCGATACATATGCATACCGAACCGAAAGCACTGTATCGAACGGTTCAATATCTATACGAATATCGTTGCACCCCTAATTGATAGGTCTACTTTTTTAGCTTCGCACTCCTGTAAAAACTTTAAACATGTGATCAGCGATCAATAACATTGAGTTTGTTTTCAGTTAAAAAAATGTAAATGACATTTTTTATTTACAGCTGATTGATATTCACTTCATTCACACGCTCTCAGGATGCTCTGACCAAGCGATAAAGCACAAACAATGATCTGAAACCAGACACTCACCGAGGCTGCTGAAGCCAACCAGCCCTGCGACCTTTGACCCTTCAGGTAACGATGCGATTCCTGTCAAACGATGCAGAGGGCAGTGTCATCGAACAGGTGATAACCAACCGGACGGCCGCTGCGATTGGTTCTTTGTATTCTTGGAAATAAGCACCTGAGCCCAGGTTTTGCAGATACTTCCTGTTGTGATGAGGAGCGCCGGCGTGCAGGTCGGAGGGTTTCATCCTGACTTCCTGTCCTCCTGGAAAGTACTTTTACTCGGGTACTGAGCTCCGTCTCTGCTTTTTCCCCATTGTCCTGAGCACATCACCACACTCTGCTTTTACTTGTTTAAAATCTTTTATTTAAAACTCAAACACCACAAAGAGTAAAACATCTTGACCCTACAGACAGGGTGAGGGTTCAAAGGTCAGAGATGGGGTTACCTCGCTGCAGATACATCAAAATAAAAAACTTCAAAAACCCCAAACTGAGTCTATTTACAGTATTGCCTTAGAAGTGGTGAGTTCACCCTGACCTCAGCAGGTCACACACTTTGACCTGTTGAATGACAACACACCAGTTCAAAGGCAGCAGGGGGCGCTAACACAGCAACAGTAACGACCACTTCAAAGCGACTGTGGTGAGGAAAAACTAACATAAATAAATAAAGTGTATTTTTCATTTTAGATGGAAGGAGTTTAGTGTAACTTTCTTCAAGCCGTTTAGCCTCTGAAATGCATTAAAAACGATCATAAAACATCCAAATCACACAATTTCAGTTTATTTCACATCAGCTGATATTTTCGGAAGCACCGCCCCGTTTTTCCTGACTGGCTCCTGAATGTTCCAGCTTTTACTCTGATGGAGGAGCTGATATCGTGAAAACTCAAACGCTCCCCTCACGTTCTCAGCTTTATTATTAAACTAATCACTTCCTGTTTCACTGTCATGTTTCTCAGAGCTACTGGCTGTAATTGGGCGCTGAGCTGATCACATTTAGTTATAGATTCAGGGCAGAGAAAGTCAAAGGTCAAACAGTAAAACAATAAAAGGAAGGTCATGAGGAGATTTGGAGAGCGCGCCCTGCTGCTGGGAAGGTGAAAGTGCGTTTATCGGATGGCTGCAGTTCCTGCTCGCAGTAAACCACCAACGAAAACCCGAGCAGATAGCGAGGTGGGGCCGGGCTGATCAGACGAAGCGGGCTTGGACTCATTGGTCTAATTTTCGTCTGTCTGTAGCTCTAACACGCTAACGCTGGAAGCTAGTGGCTTTCTGCTGTGTTGGAAGTGTAGGACAAACCATCGGGAGGTCGTTCAGTCCCCTCGGAGGAAACGCCGCCCCTGAAATAATAAAGAAAACGGCGACCAGAGGAGCTGAAACCCACTGAGGACGCGGGAAGCTCAGCAAACTAGCGAGGCGTTCAAACGCGGCTCAAAGTTCGGGGTGGGGAAAAGAGGGAAACGTGGCGTCTTCAGCAGGAAGCGTGGGGTTCGGACAAAATCTCTCAGAAATTCTCTAAAATTAAACACTTGACTCACAAACGCAAACTATCTCAGGGGACGCCGCCGCCAAGGAGAACAGGACGCCACACAGACGGCGGCCAGCTACAAGATTAGACATCATCATCATCGTCATCCTCCTCGCCTTCATCGTTCGCCTGTCTCTTCCTCTTCTGTCCCTGAACGCCCGCCGCATCATCTGCAGAAACAGAACGGACCAATCAGGGCACGCCCCGCCCACCTGGAGCCTAGATACAGCTGCAACACTGAAACACATGCTCACCATCCTCCTCCTCTTCGTCTTCCTCATCGTCATCCTGAGATGAAGCACAGAAAGAAGAGAAGCAGATTTACGTTTCTGACTGGACGCCTCTGACAGGAAGTGAACGAACACATTATCAGAGGAAACAAATTTAACTCGTCGTCAGGTTCAGAGGACCAAAAGTTCCAAAAACAGATGTAATAGAACATAATGAAAAACAATAATGTAGGAAATAAAAACAAAATGAAATACGTCATAAAAGAAGGATAAACAAATACAAAGAAATGATTACATTACAAATGGAGAAATACAAAAGTGTCGCTTTTGATGAAAATTTTTTGTTAATGACAAATAGTTGTTTTGGTGCTTTTAATCCTCAAAACTGTCAGTGACGGGGGGCGTGGCTGACAACAGAAGGTTTGGCTGTCGGACACACACACACACACCACACACACACACACACTGCGGGGAAACTCGGGGTTCAGGGTCTTGGCCAAGGACACTTTGTCATGCAGACTGGAGGACCTGGGATTGTCTGCTGACCCCAGGATCATCTGCGGCTCCACCTGCAGGATGAAGCTGGATTTGCTCACCTGGTTGGCGCGGTTCACCTGGAAACCCAGCCCCGCCTCTGCACTCTCCGAGCCGTCCTCGTCCTCGTCTTCCTCCTCATCGTACGCGCCAGTTGGCCCCGCCCCGTCCTCGCCATCCTCATCTGCAAACACGCACACGGGCATGACGAAACAGAGACGAGGAGGAGGACGGCGCTCCGTCTGAGCGGGTCTCACCTTCGTCCTCCGCCTCGGAGTCGGGTGCCTCGTTGTCCTCCTGGTCGAAGCCGTCCAGGTAGGTCACCTGGGGCAGCAGCTCAAACACGCTCTCCCGGTACTCCTCCAGAGACGTGATCTCGCAGTTAAACAGGTCAAGGCTCTGCAGGCTCTTCAGGTGTTGCTACAGGAGGAAACGACACGTTAGAACCTCAGAACGTTTCCTCTGTGAGCATGGCTGGAGCAGCGCAAGAACCTCACCAGCGCCTCCACGGTGCTCAGCTCCTTGATCTTGTTCCCACTCAGGTTCAGGTAGGTCAGGTTTGGACATTTCTCCGACAGCATCTCAAGAGAACCCGACAAATTGTTATCGCTCAGTTCCAACTGAGGGGGAGCAAAGACAAGAATGTCAGGAAAACCATCCGCCAGGAGAACCACAGTCCATGTGTGAAACAAAAAATTAGGATTTCTTCCTTTTCACTTTGTGGGTCCACTACACCTTCATTTACACATTAATTTAGCAGATTTTGATTTTGGTGGCATTGGTTCTTCATACTGCCAGTTACACCTGTCAAAGCACAAAGGCCCCCTGCTCGTTAGATCTCTCCCACCCGCAGAGGGTGCTCTCTGACCTCAAACCCAATCTCCTTCTTCCCCCTGAAAATGTTTGAATGCACCGTTGATGAGGTCAGACAGGTGAGCTCACCTTGCGTAGTTTGGGCAGCGAGGGCAGCTTGGCGAACGAGGTCAGACCAACGTTGACCATGCTGAGGAACTCGAGCTCCGTGAACTCATCGGTCAGACCGTCGACCTCGCCGTCTGCCGAGCGGCTGTTGTCCAGCACCAGCTCTGCGATCTGAGGACAGAGCAGAGCATGATGGGACATAAGCCTCTGTGTGTGTTTTATTAATCAGTTTGAACATGAAGTATTGATGAACCCTATACCTGACTGTACAGAAGACAGAACGTGATAGATGTGATATTTGTTTATTTATCAGTTTATAAGTCAAGCCCGAGTTAACACGAGGACCACAGTCGAGGTCATTCTGAGCCTGTACAAATTATTAATTATACTTACAGGTTGCCTGGCAACTCATATTGATTAAGAAGGCTGCTGTAACATGAGCCAGAGCGAGCCAGGCGTGATGGACAGGTAAACACTCACACTTATAATCAGAGTGGGCGGAGAGTGTGGAAAACCAATCAGAGCAAATAAAGGTAAACCCAGTAGAGATGGCTCGACAATGCAGCTGAACAGGTGAGTGCAGAGCAGGTAGTTATCTACATGTAAATTAGCCCTTTTGTCACGTTTGATCGTCCACACAGCCTCCGTCAGCTGGATCAATAATCTGATCGGAGATCAGGGTTAGTGATGTTGACTCTCGCTGGCTTCCTGTTTATGTAACGCGCCCGCACCCCCTCCCGGCTCCTGTAGGGAGGGGGCGGCACTCACCATCTGCTCCCCCCCCCCCGAATGGCGGAGCGTGTTATTCAACTGCTGCGGCTTATATAACGTATAAGCGCGCGCACGCGGCACCATACGACGGGCGCACGGACTCCGGTACTTCGCTGTAACGGAGATTAGGACATTCCCGAGCAGTAATCCAGCCCTAATCTGCAAGGCTAAAACCGGTTACCCGGTACTCTCGTTACAGTTACGGCCCGCAGGGTCCGCCAGGAGAGAACATTTCCGCGGTTAATCCGCTTCTGTGACCCGGTACCGCCTCTGAAACGAGCTCCGTGTCGCTGTCCCGGAGGCTCCGAGGAGCGGTCTGTTCCGGGACTCACCGTCCACCCTAGGCGGGTTACCCTGCCTCCTCACGCCGGACCCGCTGGGATTAAGACTATAAACCCGCTGCTATTCGGACGGCCAGAGCTGAAGGATGCTCCGCATCCCGTCGTGACCGTCAGCTGGACGCCCGAGAGCGGGCACCCGGACCCCGGGCGCACCTGCCGGGCCACATCAAAGACCGAACGGCTCACCTCCGCCGGGTTCCGGTTCCGCAGCTCCAGGGTGATCCTCTTCTTCATGTCCATGCTGTGGCGGTGAACGGCTGACGGCGTCCCGGGGTCGGAGCGGTGCCTGCCTTCCTCTGCTGGCTGCCGTTCGCCTACTGATCCTCCATGATACGGCGAGCCCCGCCCACCAACCCACGGGGTTGGACGTGCACGCCTGAGCCACCGCTGATTGGACGGCGGGCACATCAATCAGACTTGATTAGGTCTAGTCCTACCAGATAGGTCGTTTGTCATGAAACCCAGACGGCACTGCAAAGCTTCATGGGAGTTGCAGTTTAATCGCACAAAAGCTTCCTTTTTCTTTCATTGAATTAAAGAAAGATCAGAGTGAAATAAAGCAGTTCTAATAAAAAAAAAATGAACCGCTCTATAATTATTTACAGGACGGAAGCGCTGCACTAGTTTCAAGAGTATGAATACAATTAAACTTGACTTTACAGCTGGCTCAATAAATGCATCATGGATATAAAACTTAAACATCATTGTAATCATTTTGCCATCACAGCAGCAGCTGGCCCTTGTTGCTTTGTCAGTCTCCCAGCACTCATCACCCCTGTTACCAATTAAGTTTGTGCAGAAAACACTTGAATGCAAAAATCAGAGCCTGGATGCCACGGTGTCCAGCTCAGTTCTTCATCCAGAATCAGGGACGCGTTGTTCATTCGCCTGTAAGCTACAGGACAGGAGCTAAACTAAAACAGGACATTTCCTTAAGGTCAGTAAACACCTCGCTATTAGCTTATGAAACAAGCTTTTATTGAAAGGAAGAAGCGTTTACCTGAGATCACAGGTACACAGGCAGCCGCCATCATCATCATGAAGCATTAAGGTACAGTTTACAAAAATACAAATTTATATGTACACTGAAAAAGTCGACGTCACTGAGTGTATAAAAATGGCTGAAGTTATACAGGTGATGGAGGACAGGTGTGTTCTCAGGTGGGCTTCTATAAGGGAGCAGGCTGGGCAGACATGAGCCTCGCAGAGGAGCACTCCTGCAGCCTCAGGTGTGACATCGCCTATCTCTGAAATGAAAAAGTGAGCGGTGGAGCAGTGCAGGTGAGGCACACTGTCCAGGATCAGGCAAGCTCAGCTATACTTGACACTTTTCACCTGGCAGGCCAATTAAGGTTTCCATTTCCTGTCTAGAGTATCCTGGAATGAATTAGCGTTTAGCACTTCCTGTCCTGACAGGAAGTGAAAGATTCTAACAGGAAACACATTATTCACGGTGAAGCATTTACACAGAACAGCTGTTTGCTTACGAGACAGCTGTGGCGGTGACCTTGAGGTGATGTGACCAGTCTGATGTTGGTGTAAAAATCAAAACATGTAAGTGTCACAAACCAAAGTGGGAGGAGTTAAAAGACCAAATTTAAGGACGGTTATGTAGATGAGTGAGGTGGAGGAGGGTGGAGCAGGGCAGCGTCACACTGCTGGTCATGTGACTTCAGTAGTGACATCAATAGTCACCTGACCTTAGCGTGCCCCTTTAGAAACCACCTGAAAACAACATCATAATTAATGAACAGAGTCCATGATGGAGCTGGTTCAGCTCAGGTCAAAGGTCACAGGAAGACAGAGTAACGCTTCCTGCAGCTCATGAACACAAGGTCACATCGGAAGAACACAGCAGAGTCCGAGCATTCCTGGAAAACCGGCTCCTTTCACAGCACCCTCCGCTGGATGGTGAAGGGGGTAAAGCGGGTGTGAGTGGCAGGAATCAGTCCATAGAAGGAACATTTGAAGAAGCTTCCTCTCCGCCAGCGCCGGGCAGAGGAAACACGTTAAAGCGGCATTCGGGGAACAAATGGCTGAGGGTAAACAAGGTCCCTCTTCCTCCTTGGGTCATCAATGTCCTCTACGCGGAAGCCATTTTGGACCCTGCTGAAAAAAAGAAGTGAAAGGTTTCTAAACCGGGGAGTCTGGATGGCGCTGAGCCGAACTCCGCCCCCTGTTGAAGCATGTGTCACGCCAGGATCAGGTCTTTTTGTGGGCATGAGTACATCGTGCAAATCCCGCCTGCTGCGCTCCGTTAGGAGCTCACCTCCGTCGCCTCTCCCCCCGCCTCCACCAGCGTCACTTGACCCTCCTCTCCCTCCATGATGATGCCCCCCTCCTGCAGCACCACCATCTCGCCCTCCTCCTCCACCACGCCGCCAGATCCCTCCTCCTCATCCTCCTCTCCTCCCACCACCTCCTCGGGGCTGGCAGCAGCGTTGGTGGCGCCAGCCGCCGTGTTTGCAGTGGCGGTGCCAGCCTGACTCTGGGCCATGGCCTCCAGCTTGATGCGGTACTCCTCCGCCTCCTGCTCCTTCCTCAGCAGCTGCTGTCGGTACTCCTGCGCCTTCCTGTTGGCCTCCTGCAGCTGCCTCTGCAACAGCTCCTGCAGGAAAACAAATAATCCTCATCGATCAGCACAAAACCATACAGACCAGCGCACCCCACCCAAACCACGGAGAGAAACCCATGTGGTGTGACGTGTGCACACGTATTGAATGCTGGTGTGGTTTCAGACATTTGTAGCACTGAGGGGATTTCGAAAGAGGAAATTGTCAGATTCATGAAACTGGACTTCAGGTTTGGACATCACGCTCGAGGATCACGCCGTACGCATTTGCAACTCTTTTGGGGAAATTTCGCTCCAAACTAACCCACACTGTGAACCCACCCACAGCACCGGCTCACAAATGATCCCCGATTCAAATCCAATTCAATTACAGCGGGGCAACGACAACGGTCTAACTTCCTGTTGGGTTTGTGGCGTGGTTCCAAGAGGCACGGCCATGTTAACGGCGCTACAGAGCCATATTCAAAATAAAAGCATTGGATGAAATCAACTTTAGATCCACACACAGTGGAGCTGGCACACATCATTCAGGTGAACACAGCTCTGCAGGTTTATACAAATCTGACACACACACACACACACACACACACACACACACACACACACACACACACGCACACGCTTCTTTATGGTCCCTCAAGACTACAGTGGGTCATTGGCAGGGTGACATCTTGTTAGGCCTGGGGTCAGTGTTGTTTTCTATACACTGTAAAACGCAGCTCGCTGAAACTGTGAGCGGCGTTCAGAGGTCACTGATCACAGTGTGGAGGCGGCGCTCACCGTCTCTCCCGTGTTGTTGTGGTTGTTGGTCACCTCCAGCTTCCTCTTCCTGGAGGGCGGGGGCTGCGGCTCCTCCGTCACCACCTCCTCTGTCACGGTGTTGGCAGGCACGGCAAGCACTGGATAAGATAAAATAAAAATCAGGATGTAAATGGCCTCAGGACTTCCCGCCACTTCCTGTTCAAAGGCATCAGCATCATACTCTGCTGTCCATGCTGCATGGTGACGAAGAACGGCTGTGCCATCCCTCCTGTTGTCTGCAGGTTTCCGTGCTGGTCGGTTACTATGGTGATGACCCTCTGACCACCTTCGTTTACGACGGTGGCGTGCTGGATGTTGGAGTCAAGAGCGCTGGCAGCCATCGCTTCCTCAGAGTCTCCTGAAAAACAAAAGGGGGTCGTTACAGCGATGCGGTCTGCGGCTTCTCATCGTGTCGGGGACCGCGGTACTGTTTGTGCAGCATTTCAAAAATGGCGTGAAGGAGGCGCTCTCGTGACTCACAGAGTATTTCCACTGACCAGCCATTCGGTGGCAAGAAATCTGCTGAGGTTGCATTTTTGGATCGCTTGGAAACCCCGGTGTAGTAAGTACTGAAAAATGACCAGCTGCTACCACCATGTCAAGCTGTGACGTGCCGACCAAAGAGGTAGAGATGGAAAAGGGCTCTGTGTGTGTGTGCACACATCTCACCTGCATTGGCCTTGTTGAGCAGCTCGGCCAGGTTGACCACACCCCCCTGAATGGCAGGTATGCCCTGGATGATGAACTGTGGTTGGTTGGTGGTGCTGCTCGTCTCCACATTCATGCTCACCTGGTTCATATTCACCTGATTCTGCATGCCCTCCTACACACACACACACACACACACACACACACACACACAGTGAAGCATTCATTAATTTAAAGGTGCCTTTTTCTGCATTTCTACCTCCGCAGAATCAACCAATCAGGAGGCTTCTGTTAGTAGCATTTTATTTATCTTCACTCTGGTGCCATCAGGTGTGCGCAGGTGCTTTGTACTGAAAGGCAAAGACCCTACAATCATACAAAGTAACCCCACCCACTTCCTGTAAACACTGTACAAAGACACAGGAGAGACTTTTGGAACGCCCCCCATGTCCTTTTCTTCTGCCGGCTGTGGGTGTAAAGGGGTTGGGATAGGTTAGGATCCAGGCTGCTATGATTCCTGTTTCCTGTTATGAGGGGAGATGTTATCAGAACGTGTGATTGCATGATCACCTTGGTCACCTATAGCATGTCAGAGTTTCTGGCTTCGATCCTAAGCCCGTTGGTCGGCAGCTCTGAACATCCAGACATGTTGAGTCATTATGGAGGCAGATGAAACCATGGTCTCATTCCATGTTACACCTCTCTTCACTTGCATCCCAGTCACTGAAGTGTTGGAGGTAGTTCGTAATAGAGCAGGGCGATATGGCCAAAAATATTTATCACGATATATATATTTGAAAATTTGCGATAACAATATAACTGACAAATTGAAAATAAAACAAAAAACCCATCCATTTGTTTTCACTTAAAAAAGCAGCTGTTTTTTTGTGCATTAAAGCTATAAAAACATTTAACAGTGCAAATGTAATGTAATAACATAATGTAATAAATTCTGTTTTCATGGATGCCTGGATGTTAAACTTCATAGTTACACCTGGTAAAACAGCTACGCTGATCATTTTATTAAGGATGAAAGAATTTAGACAGTTATCAACCACTTCAGCCCCTGGTACCGGGGGCAAAAAGGAGGAGATCACGTTTAATTGGTTATAACACGGGGTGAGAAATATAAGTCCAGACATGTGGTGTCCACAGAAACCTCTGAATCTCAGCTAAAATGTCATATAAACCATTTCTACAACCACCAAATACATTGAAAACAAGCCATGATTAAACGAGCAGTTATGTAAATGCGCAGAAGACTGCTAAACAAACAAAACCGAACCGGAAATTCTCCAGACTTCATGTAACCGGCTAAAGATAGACTGGTTAGCTTCCAGGGCTATCACTGACTCCACACACCAAGCTTCACCACGATCAGACCAAAATTCACTGAATGAACCGCAAAAGAAAACTACAAAAAACACACAGCGGCGCAAATACGCTAAGACAGAGATTGGCTTACCCAGGGCTGTAATTTTTCACTGTTTCACTTTAGAAACATAAATCTTTGCACAGATGATGTTTATATGTTGGTTACTGAAATTCTGGAACCAAATGTGATCTGAGGCATATTTTTAAAAGGGTTATATGCTAAAAATTTTAAAAAGAATTACGCAAGGATAAAATCTACTTACTTTTTCTGTGTTCCAGTCTCAGTAACTTTGACACAGTAATATCTGCTTCAATAGTTACACCTCTGATGAAATCTCACAAGTGTTAGCTTTATTTTGATACCAAGATTGTAAGCACAGAGTTTGTAATTGCAGAGAAATAACCAATTAAATTTGGGCATTGCATTTTCGAGCATGAAGCTCAGAAACCCCCTTCAGGCTTAAGAGGTTAACTCTCAGTGATGGTGCAGTGTTCGTTTGACTTTGGGACCTGAAGCTGACGGAGGTTTGGACCCAGATTACTCCCTGATTTAAGAGCACCTCCGTCCGACAAATATGGCAATAACGACGCCCGCTTGCATGTTCTACAAAAAAAAAAAAAAAAGTGCTTTGTTGTGTATCTGGCAGACAACACCAAACCAGTTCCACATCACTGAAGTTGCAGCATTTTTACAAACCAATTCTGGTTCATCCGTTTCACTCAACGAGCCGCTTTCCCCCTTCTCATTCTCTGTTGCTGCCATGCTTTTTCCACCATGTGCGTATTATAAACAAAGGCACTGCGCGTGCATGTTTTACCCGTATTCTATCACAATATTTTATTTTGTTATCATTGCCTAACATTGTACCGGTATTACCGTGAACGGTATAATATGGCCCAGCCCTAGTTCGTAAGAGATTACAGGATAACCCCAACCTCAGCAACAGGACCACTCTCAGCATCGACTACATGTGTTTGAACTGTGTCTTCATTTCATCCGTTTCAGAAGTGGAGAAGAGGGCTTTGCTATCCTACCCTGGAACATCACCAAGCCATTGGTTCAGGTATGTGGATGACACCTGGGTGAAAATCAAATCTCAGGACGTTCCACAATTCACGGATCACATTAACTCGGTGGACCGACACATCAAATTCACCAGGGAGGATATGAAAAGTGGCAGGTTAGCCTTCTTAGACTGTGAGATTTCCATCAGTAATGGGGGACATCTAAAAGCTGACGCACAACTGCCGCCCAAGCGAAAACCTGTAGTGATCCCGTACATGTCAGGCGTATCGGAGCAGCTGAGACACATTTTTTCTAAACACCGCGTCTCTGTGGCTTTTAAACCCCAAAAATTGGCCCACCCCAAGGATCTGACAGCCCATTGTTCCTTCAGTGGGGCTAGTTTTAGTCATTGTGCAAATGTCCCGTTTATAAGGTTGGAAACCTGCAGTCAGCTGAGACTGAAGAAGTCACCTGGATGATGACGAAGGGTCCAGATGAATAGAATCAACCTTTTGAGAAGTGCATGTGTGGCGCGGCTGTGGGGGACGCGGACACACCCGAGCAGCAACCGCGCCTCAACAGCTTCAAAGCAGAGTGCACTGGGTCCCGTTGTTGTCGTTGGTGTGTGTTAGACAGCAACTGAAAAGCTGCAGCCGTGTGTGAGGTACGACAACCAGAAATAAAAGTGCTGAAAATGTGGTCGTCTCTGCCACGCGTCTGTCACGGTACAATTAGCTCAGACCTCTGTGTGTTTACAGCAAAGCTTGTCATTAAAGCAGGATTTCACAGCAGCAACAAACTGAACTCAGCTTATTTTTCACAGCAGTGTGCACACACAGCGCCTCTCTGCAGTAAACAACAAGTGAAACAAAGACAAGTGTGTTAGTCTGTCGGATTATTGACTGAGTGTTTGTGCTACTGAAGCACAGTAACACAAGTGCTGTCATCACTCGAGCTGCTCTCAGCTGACTGACGGTGTCACGGACGTGAAACGGCTGTAAATAAATTCTATCAGTGACTGCAGCACAGAAACTCTCAGCAGCTCACTGCACCAGACGGAAAATGTTGTTATAATGAACATTGATCCATTGTTCCAGTCTGCTGCTATGAATTATGGGATAGCGTTTTCTGCTCCCCTTTCATAAAGAACACTCCAGTGTCTCCTCTGCTAAAGGAGGCAATAAAGGAAGCATTAAAGATCCTTTCCTCAGACAGCTCTGATTACGGCCTCCCGGCAACAAACATTCCTACACAAAACAACTCGGGCGAAATGTCTGCCTCACCTGATCTCCGGGCAGCCTGAAAGTCTCTGTTATCGACCTCGCTGCAGAGTGCGAGCACACCTGTAACCTTTCTGTCACACTGAAACCTCAATGTTCTGCTTCTGCTTGTCGACTCACCTGCAGCAGCAGCATCAGCTCCGTGTTCTGGATGTCCATGGCGATGTCGAATGGCGTCTTGTCGAATTTGCTGAGCGCGTGTACGTCAGCGCCGTGCTTGATGAGCGTTTCAGCCACGCTGTGGTGCCCATGCTGTGCTGCCCAGTGCAGCGCCGTCATCTTCAGCATGTCTTTGGCGTTGATGTCAGCGCCGTTCTAAAAGGGAGGTCCACATATGTCAAAGATCACAGCGCTTAGAGCACACAGAGCCTTCCAATGAAGACAAGCCGTCTTACCCGGACCAGCAGCTCCACGATGACCGTGTGTCCCTCGGCGGCAGCCATATGCAGCGGGGTGCGGTCCACTTTGGTGCGGGCGTCTCTGCTGACACCGGCCCTCAGCAGGACGTCGGCAGTGGAGTAATGGCCGTGCTGAGCGGCCAGGTGGAGCGGGGACGTCCCAAGCTGAAGGTGAGTGAGAAGGAGCCAGAACAGGTGAGCTCAGGTGCAGCTTTCTATCTCAGAGTCTCAGAAACAACTCTTTTTCAAGGTTCAAGTCCCACCCTTCATCCACTCACTAACGCGTATCCTGTTCAGGGGCGCTGGAGCCTATCCCAGCTGTCTTAGGGTGAGAGGCGGGGTACACCCTGGACAGGTTGCCATTCTGTTGCAGGGCCAACACATAGACACAGGCAACCACTCACATTCACACCTAACTTTAACCTAACCCGCTAACAAGTCTTTGGACTGTGGGAGGACGCCGGAGTACCCGGAGAGAACCCACGCAAACTCGACACAGAAAGACCCCGGCCTGATGGTGGAACTGAACTCTTGCTGTGAGGCAACAGTGCTAACCACTGTGCCGCCTGCTGACGTTCCCATCCCATTATTAGTGCTATTTAAAAAAAAAAAAAAAAAAGCATGCAGCAGAGTCTCACCCAGTCAGTGGTGAACGGCGCCCCGTTGGCCATCAAATTTCGAACTTCGTCATCCTGACCTTTCCGGGCTGCCTCTAGCAGCCGCTTCCCCAAATCGACCAGCGACATCTGCAGAAAGGGATCGATACAGCTGATCAATTCTCCCAATCAGTAACTTCAGGCATCCTCAAACAGCCAATGAAAGCTGCAGTGTCCATCCTTTATTTGCAGGGTGTTGTTTATGACCAACAAAAACCTTTAATTCAACATTTCTTATAAACACTTTAACTTCTCTCAGCCTGTCTGATTAAACAACTCCTTCAAACGTACCAGCTCGCTTATCTGAAGCTAACAGTTAGGTGTCTATTATCGGACACACATGGTTCATCTGCGCCTGCTCCGTCGGTAAGGCTCAAGTTGAAGTTGCCCGCTTATGTTTTAAGAGCAGAAATGTAAAGTGTGTTTGCTAACATCTACTCATGTGCAGTGGGTTAGCTCCTCTTTAAAAGACACAAAGAACAAAAACCTGTGTGTGTCGGATAACGGGTCCGTAGCTGAGGGTTTAGCACGGCAGGGCTACAGAAACCTGCTAAAGTGCACCAGGGGGCTGACTGAACCCCCCCAGGCCCGCTGTGAGCGGGTTGTGGAGGCTCACACCCGACCGAATGCTTTTATTTTACCAGAACGTGCCCCAGGCCGTGTCCGATAATGGAAATCGGGTAGTCACACCGCTCTCGTGATTGCGAAACAGCAGAGAAGGACGAGATTCCTCTCCGCGGCCGAGGAGCCATTTTAGGCGCCTCGACGGGCAGAAAAATTCCGCCATGAGCTGCGTCGCCCCGCGCAGCCTGTCCGTGCTCTTCTTCGCCACCCGCACCGCCGCCACGGTCACAACAACACCGACAGGAAACCGTTTGATATTAAGTTGTTGGTTTTCCGGGGGAAGTCACACAGAAATTTCCTATTTTACACGCGGAGAAAAAACTACTTCCACATCCGGTTAGTCGGTGTTGTCGGAGCGCGCGCAGTCATACCGCTCACCGGAGCCTCGTGCGGAAAGGTTGACTCTGGCGCGCGCAATTCCACCTTCGTGCGGAGGACGCGAGCCGGAGCACGCGGGCGGCTGTGGTCCCGCGGCGGGCGGCTGTGGTCCCGCGGCGGCCGACGAAGGGAGTACTTACCGGCTCCAGGTTTGTGGGGCCGCGCTACTCCTCGCTGCTAACCTTAGCGGCTCGATGCTAGCCGCCCCACCGTGGGCGTCTGCGGGAGCTTGTGCTTGTTTTGTGATCCGTGCTACGGAAGAATGGGTGCAGTCAGGCGTACACTTCAAGACTAGAACCGCACCAGAACATAAATGCCGAACACTAAGAGAGCTTGGCCCGTCCGACTCTAGCGAGTCTGTTTACGGAGAAAAGTTAGCGAGACGCGGCCGGATGGTAAGGGTGTAACCTTCAAAATAAGAGCCTTTACAGCCGTCCAGTGATTTAAATGTTTTTGTAAAACTGTAAACCGTCATCATCGCACTCCTGTCAGCGTTAGGACTATTAACAGGGATTGTTCAGATTAATGCCATTTAGTATTTGTGAATTAAATATGTTTCCTGAAAATTCTGAGTAAAGATCTTAAAGTGCATTTCAATCATTTGGTAGCCCTCAATAACAACATTCAGCCAACAGGCTTTGGAAGTGAAGAAAACCAGACATTATTGTCATGAAGATATCTGCCTATAGTCCGTTTTTGACGAAAATGCAGGTAAAATTCATATTACAACTAATGTAAATTTATAGTATTTTCCCCTCGGCTAATTAATAGCAAATAAACCAATAAACTACTGATTAACGGTAAAAGTGTACCTGAAATCCACAGTTGGACCGTACACTATTTTATGTTGAAAGTCTTCAAAGGAAGTGTGGTCCTCTGTAAAGCTTATAGCTATGTTAGCCGTTAGCCTGCGCGCATGTAAGCTGGAACAAGTTAAAATAAAGCTGCTTTACCTTCTTATCTCAAGGTTCTCGCGATCGTACGCCTCCTGGCGTGGATGGGACCCGGAAAGGTGCGCTTATCTGCTCAGAAAACCTTCACAAACAGGTATTTTTTTTTTAAAAAAATGTTTAATGTGCTACAAAGATGGCGGCCCCGCGACACCGGAGGTGGAAGCCGGAGAGTGTTAACCTGCCAGGGGGCGGGCTCTGTGCCGGCGGAGGCGAAGAGATCTGAGGTCAGTTTGAAGAACAGAGTGTGCATCACAGGGCTGTGATGCAGTGACCGAGGCTGACCACAGATCAGCCAACAGGAGAGGCTGATTCCCGCCTGCGCAGCAAAGAAGAGTACGACATGTTGGGAGTAGTAGAAGAAGAGTCGTGCGTTTTGTTTTCTGGAATTTCACATTTAAATATGTATAAATTAAGTTCTTAAATTATTCATAAATCTCCAATAAAAAAAGAAAAGTGATAGTCTGTTCGACGTGTTTCGATTATTTAAAGGGATAATGGGTTTTTGTGAGCTGTCACGTTGGACAGGACAGATGTGTGCGTTTTCTCTGAGATGATCTATGACCCCAGGTGATCATAGAAGAAGAAAATTATCTTGATGCATGATTAACCTGAGAGGAATCAGACCAATAAGACCTGATGTTTGGAGACGTGATTGGTCAAATAAATGCGTGTCAGCCGGGTTTTGATCTGAAAGAGCTTAAACCTCCACTTTCGATGTTCAGGTGTGAAACATAAGAAAGTACTTCTAATCAGGTAACAGCACAGACCTGCTGATGGCTCAGGTGCGTGGGCAGCTCTGCTAAATCCTGCAGCAGAGATCACAGAGAAGCACACCTGGGTTTCCTGTCAGTTGCACCTGTAGCGCCTCTGGACCAATCAAACGCTGTTTAACAGGTGCAGGGAGGTTTGAAGCTCTGAGGCACATGATAGAAATCAAGTTTCTTCTTCTGTGATGTTCGACTCCGTTAACCATAATCCACCACCAGGCGCCGGGCACAAGAAGAAAGAGGTTCTGTTCAGAGGATCATTTTTCAGGAGCTGCTGATCAAATGTATTGATTATCCGACTCATTCTGTAATCATCAGCAGGTGATGAGGTAATCACTCGGGTATGTGCTGTGAACATTACTCAGTGATGTCACAGAGGTGTTTCTGACCCTGAAGCTGAACACGAATTTATTCGTCGTGTATGACGAGGTTTACTCCATAGTCACTGTAATTCACATACATGGCCAGTTAATGATCGTGTGACTTTATTAGTTACTTTTACTGTAATAAAAGCCAAACTTACGAGTAACTGTGGACTTTTTTATTGTTGTTGGCAGGAGTGCGAGGTTTGATTACAGCTACACAAATAAATAAATAAATAATAAACAGGGCAGACTGTGAGGTTAACCTGAACAGCTGTAACAAAAGAAAAGAGGCACAGATGAAACAGAACAATGTGATCTTCACAGGCGTCTGTTCAAAAACCAGAAAATTAAAAAGCCTTGTCACACCAGTCACATCATCTCCTTCAGTTCTGCAGGTGAACCTCACCTGAGAGGGTGACGCAGTTCTTCAAACATCAGCTGCTCCATCACAAGTCAAATTTATTTTACCAAACGATAATCAAAGGGTTCAAAGAGCACCACACTTCCTGTTCCACCCAGGAAGAAAACTGGAAGTGTGGTGCACCTAACGTGCTGTCCTGCAGACCCTGCATCTTTGCTTCAGTGTGGTCTGAGGTCAGAGGTTAGCTGGCTTCACAGCAGCAGGTCAGCGAGCAGGGCGTCCACAGCGGCAATCGGAGCTCTCCAGTAATTAAAGGAGGAGAACTCTGACAGCTCCCTCTGCAGGAGACACAGGGAATGACACATTTCAGTTAACAACAGGTCTCTGTACAGCGCAGCCCAAGGGCAAAATCCAAGAGGGGAGTAAACTCTACATGCAGAAAGGCTAACTTACATCTATGTTAGATCCTGAGAGCAGGGCTCAATAGTGTAACTTCATGTGTGAAGTTTTAAAAACAGCGCCCCCTCCAGTCAGTACGGAGCCTGCTATTAACTAGTGACAGGATCGATACCTCAGAGCAGGGGTGGCCAACTCCAGGCCTCGAGAGCCGGCATCCTGCAGGTTTTAGACCTCACCCTGGGTCAACACACCTGAATCAAATGATTAGTTCATTATCAGGCCTCTGGAGAACTTCGAGACATGCTGAGGAGGTCATTTAGCCATTTGAATCAGTTGTGTTGGATCAAGGACACATCTAAAACCTAAAGGACACCGGCTCTCGAGGCCTGGAGTTGACCACCCGTGCCTCAGAGGAAAATAAGGACAGTGAAGCTAAACATCAGTGTGAGGGAATCACTGTAGTGCTGCAGCAGTCAGTTCATGTTAAACCAGGATCTACTGTCACTTTACTGTCTGTGTCTACAGCAGGAAATGGCTGTTGGGCTAAAATCCAGCTGTTAGCTGTGATGTTGGGATTTGTGGAGGAGAGCCTGAGTCACGTGGAGTCAGAAACTCTGCAATCAGAGCTATTTTATGCAATAAAATAAATAAAATAATCTGTTTTTACCCAAACACTCTTTATCCAAAGAGTTTACGACATACATAACTACATCACACCACTTTCGTACCATCAGCACGTCTGCAGGGAAAACAGCTTCCTCGCGTCATCTGACTGACTGCATTACTTCATATTAGCAGTGAGGAAAAGTGAAGCCCCCGTGTAAGTGAAGGACATGGAGATTTCTTTCCTGTGGACATGATGTCAGGTTTCCACTCTGCTTTTGTCTGTGGTGTGACACGCGTGCAGTAACCGTGATGTTGGAAACTGTGGCTGTGTGGGGCAAAGAG